>NC_044906.1:38828163-38849983 GCF_001633185.2 Quercus lobata | reverse complement strand
GTTCTGTCCAAAACTTGTATTTTTTCTTTTCTGTACTTGGTTTCCCCATAGGCTTGAGTCCGAGGACCATGCAAGGCCTTGGTTCTTTCCAAAACATTTGAGTTTTTCTTCTGTACTTGGTTTCCCCATTGGCTTGAGTCCGAGAACCTTGCATGGCCTTGGTTCTGTCCAAAACTTGTATTTTTTCTTTTCTGTACTTAGTTTCCCCATAGGCTTGAGTCCGAGGACCATTCAAGGCCTTGGTTCTGTCCAAAACTTGTAAGTTTTTTCTTTTTGTACTTGGTTTCCCCATAGCTTGAGTCCGAGGACCATGCAAGGCCTTGGTTCTGTCCAAAACTTGTAAGATTTTTCTTTTTGTACTTGGTTTCCCCATAGGCTTGAGTCCGAGGACCATGCAAGGCCTTGGTTCTGTCCAAAACTTGTAAGATTTCTTTTATGTACTTGGTTTCCCCATAGGCTTGAGTCCGAGGACCATGCAAGGCCTTGGTTCTGTCCAAAACTTGTAAGATTTCTTTTATGTACTTGGTTTCCCCATAGGCTTGAGTCCGAGGACCATGCAAGGCCTTGGTTCTGTCCAAAACTTGTAAGATTTCTTTTATGTACTTGGTTTCCCCATAGGCTTGAGTCCGAGGACCATGCAAGGCCTTGGTTCTGTCCAAAACTTGTAAGATTTCTTTTATGTACTTGGTTTCCCCATAGGCTTGAGTCCGAGGACCATGCAAGGCCTTGGTTCTGTCCAAAACTTGTAAGATTTCTTTTATGTGTTTTATTTTTCAACCACCAGCCCCTTCACCAAGGCGGGAATAGTTGGCCTGAGACCGGAAGCCCCTAGAGACGCCCGCGCCCTTAGCACTGCGAGGCGTAGCCCCTAGCAGAGGCTTACGTCGGAGCAACAACTATATGCCGCCGGAGACGGGGGAAATCCCAGAAATTTCTGCTTGCTAGAGAGCTGACTCCACCGCCACCTGCGCCAACGCGCAAGCTTTCCCACAGACGGCGCCAATTGTAAGGACACAATTTTCTGGCGGCCCAATAAGGATATTGGGCTCGCGTACGAAAGATCCCTCACAATATGATTTGTAGAGAGTGGGCTTGAAAAGCTAGCCGTTGGTCAAGTGGCGTTGTCCGGTCATGGCTTTAGAGGAATCTACGTGGAAAAAGGGAATTGGGTATGAACATTTAAGCCCTAAGGCGTCGTACCCCGTGGGATGGAGCTCCTCGGAGTTGATCCGAGGACCTGTTTGAGGTCTTCTCTCGGTTGCCCAACGACGGACTTTCTTCCATGAAGTCCGGTGTTCCTGAGATGTTTCCCATGTAGTCTCTCTTTTTCCGGAGGTCGAAAAAAGGGCCTCTCTTCAGATCTACTTACTTCCTTATTTTATACTAGCTTGCATTCATTGCCCTTCGTCCACGTGTAGGGTCAATCTTTACGAACATTGACATTTGTCCCATCAGTCCAATCCCGGAATTGTTGGGGATGGTTTGATAAAGCTGCAGAGTACGGCTCTGTCAGGTGTCGGGCCTTATCTAGAAGGGTAGTATGGATAACTTCCCCAAGATATTCTGGATTTCCTTACTAATTCGTCCCTATTCCAGTTTTGCCCCTTTATTCTGGTGGGATTATGGATCTGCCGATGACTAAACTGTCCTCGGCTGCTTCCCAAAAACTGTTTTGTGCTCTGCGTTGTAGAGTTTGGGCCACAGCTCTTCTCGGATTGGGCCTTCGGACGCTCTAAGGATAAATGGGCCTGGTCCACGAATTGTTGGGCCCCACAATACCCTTTTTAATTTAAAGAAAAACTAAAGTATACTTTTAATTTGAAAATGTAATTTTTTTAAAAAAAATTTATAAATATACCTAATAAATTAAAAAGTAAATGAAAAAGTTAATAGCAAATAGTATTGTAAGGACTCAATTCGTAACGACCCCAAAAATGGTATTGGGTTCGTACGTTAAGGGCCCAAACAATATAATTTGTAGAGCGTGGGCTTGAAAGGTTAGGTCTTGGCCACCGAACGGTGGTTAATCATGGTACTCATGGTGGACGCATAGATGTGAGCTAAGGTCGTCCGTGGATCTTGTCCATGAAACTTTATGTTCTTATTCGTCCTTTCCTTTTTTTGGGTACCCTGGTTTTAGGCCCCCCCTTTTTTGGCGCATAAGCCTTCACGTTATATAGCCCTTCTCGGTTGATCCTGACCCTCCATCTGTTGATCAGGCAGGTACCTACTCGAGTACCCGTCCCATCAGCCGTCTCCCCCTACTTTCTGTTAGTTGCAATAACCGAAACCACACTGTTCAGGAGTCTTTTCCCATCAATATGGCTAGGACGTTTATTGGCGCATTCAATGCGGAGGTGACGTCTTTTCCTTGAACCACCCCTACTCCGTACCCCCATGTGAGTCCCATTCTACTCGCCTTTTCTTTTGGGGGCGCTTCGGAGGCTGCCTTTGATGACATGTCGTTCTTCCCTTTTAAGTTCTGGGATGCCGAGGACAGGGTCATCCTCGGCTGCATCTCTACGCCATTTGATCTTTCATTATTTGTCCTTGGCAATTATTCTCCTCGGCACGGGCCCTAGGTCCTAATAGAAAGTGGGCAAAGTCATAAGCTCTATGGCCCCACAATAGCCCCTTAAAATCCTGCTGTCCGAATCCACGAACGAATAGGAGGGTTTTGATGACATCAGGCCTCTGTCAAAACTTGTCAATCCTTGTCACCTATCGGTTCCCGAGACTCTTCGTCTGCCCGAGACACGTTCTGGGAGCCTTTAGAAGGTGAAACGTGTCTTCATTTAATGCGGGCGGCTCTATGCTTCCCACGTTCAATGGCACGATGGTGATCTAACGGTGGAGATTTCCTTGCCTTTATGGGCGGGAAAATTCGTGCAGTTACTTTCGATGGGAGGTATAAATGATTTTTGGAACTGATTTGTCTCTTCACTTTTGCACTTAAGAATTCTAGCGCATATATCCTGGGTTCATCCAAACTTTCATCCAAATTCAAGTCTATCTCCAGCACAAAAAGCCTGTCTGAGGTACCCTTCCTTCTTTCTATAAGTTCTCTGCCTTCACTAACTCGTGCTTTTTCTTTTCTGGGTTTATTTTCCTCTTGTTCCTCTCTTTCTCCTGTCATCCACTGAGTTTGTTCAGTAGCTCTTAGAGATGGTTAAATTGAGAAAATTGGTTGATACCGAGGAGGAGATGGAAAAGTTCATCGTCGATTATAGGATTCCCCCCAATGTGAGTTTGAGGCACTATAAGATGAGGGAGTGGCATCTTTTGAGAAGGACGGGCGAGGTGGTAATTCTCATTCTTGCCTTTGTAGAGGGGGGTATGAGAATCCCCATGGGACCGGTAATGAAGAGTCACCTTAGGCATTTCCAATTAACTCCCACCCAATGCGCTGCCAATATATTTAGGATTCTGGGTTGTGTGGATGCCTTAAACGAAAAAATGGGGCTAAGACTAACCCATCATGACGTAAATTGGTGCTACAATCTCCAAAATTTGAAGGGCAAATCCTACTACATAAAGACGAGAAACGATAGGGTTCGGCTAATCCAATGCCTCCCTGACTCCAACAAGGGGTTGAACAAGGACTTTCTTATTGTATCCGGGGAATGGCATGATGGCCTTCCATGCCCGATGGTGGAGGGAGAACCAGGTGGGGTATAGAGAGTAGAAGGGTGTCAATCCTTTGCACCTTTTTAATTTGATGTGGTTCGGTTACTAACCATGTACGTGTCTTTTTTTTGCAGATCCAAACGCCTTTCACCGACACTTTCATCTGGTTAACCAGGTTGACTTGGAGACTGTTCTTCAAGCGGCAGTTTTTGTAAATGACGAGGATGGTCAAGTCAGAGCCGCTCACAAAATCTTAGGGTACGCTCCCCTTCAGAAGTCATTTGCTGACCCAAAGTACGTGATCAGCGTTAACCATCATTGGCTTCCGAAAATTACCGTAGTCGAACAAGGGTTTTTGATCTTCGAAGGATCTCCTGTCCCAGAGGGCATCCCATTGGTGGACTCCTCCCCATCTCATCAGGCAGTGGAGGACGAAGGCGAGTTGGGTCTGTTCGAGGAGGGATTTGGGGCATTTGACCAAGCCGACCTATCCGAGGATCCTTATGGTGATCTAAGTGACCCAGACTTGTCCGAAGCGGAACTGTTATCAGTGGGAACATCCTCCCGAGCCGAGATGGGTCTTAAGGGAAAGCCCTCGACCAGCTTATTCGACCTCATCGAGGGTCAACCGGGGAAGAGTGCACAGGGAAAACCGCAATCTAGTGTTCCAACTCCCCCGTCTCAGCCTCATCCCGTCCAGACTAGGTCCTCGTCTACTAAGTCGCAGCCATAATCTCCCCGCCCCAAACTTCCTGCTTCTCCTCAATCAGCTCTGCCTCCTCGGCCGGAGCCTGCTGACTCAAAGAGAAAGCGGAGTCCCAAGGGGAAGGAACCCATGGATGGGGGAAAATCTCAATCCTTTCAGGAGAGGGATGAAACCTTGCAAGCTCAAAAACAATTAAAGATTGGCCACCAAAGCAAGGGGAAAGGGATTGAAGCCCAATCCGCCCAAAGCAAGGGGAAAAGGATCGAAGCCCAATCCGTATCAAGTGCTTGGCTTCCCGCCCTAATGCTCCACGGGGAGCCATTGCTGGAGAACACGTCTATGAGGGACCTTGGAGACGGCGATGGCGGTTATGTAGCCGACGCGTTAGGGAGGACCATGCTGCTTCCTACTGATATGGAGGAGCTGAAGAATATGAGGATGCAGGAGGTTTTCCTCAGCGCGAAGTGGTACCTGGGTATGGTAAGACTCTTGAAACCTAAGATTCTATCAATTCTTGCTCCCGGATTTTCATTCACAATATACTTGTCTTAATTGGCAGGCTATCCAGGCCACCTATAGGATGGGGGAAGAAGTTAAGGGGCAGAGTTAGGCCGTCGAGGTTGAGCGCACCAAACGCATAGATGCTGCGCGGACTGCCAAAGCTTCCGAGACTGACCTCGCGAAGGTTAGGGAGGACTTAAAGGAGGCTGCCCGAGCCAGGGATAGTGTCGCAGCAGGTTTGACTGGTGCCCAAAAACAGGCTGAGGAACAGACAAAGTGCCTATTCGCTGCCGAGGAGCAATTGCAGATTGCTAAGGAGCAGATCAGCGATTTGAAGAAGCAATTGATTGAGGCAAATAATGCTAAGGGCGTGGCGGAATTTGTCAAGGACGAAGCCGTGAGGGCCAAGCAGGAGGTTGAGTTTGCCAGAACTGAGGCCGAAGTGGCTAGGGACAAGGCCGAGGAGGAGGGTTACGAAGCGGGGGTGGCTGAAACCCAGGGCTTCCTTAAAGCTCAAATTCCTGGAGTATGCAGGCTATACTGCTCCTAGGTTTGGGAAGAGGCCCTCAAACGAGCTGGGGTGGAAGCTTCGTCCGACTTGTGGAAGGCGGAGAGCATATTTTATCCTCCAACCATCCGTGAGACCACCTCCACCAGCTCCGAGGCTACGAGTGATCCACACGAGGCAGGGGCTGCTCAGTCAGAAGCTGCTTAGATCATCATTCCTCCTGGCGAGTTGACTGAAGGAGGAGAGCCTTATGATGTGACGGAAGCACCTGGAGGTCTGAACCCCGAGATGCCTAAAGAGGGTGCTGAGCTTACGGTCAATGCTCAGATCTCTGGTGCCGAGGAGCCAGCCATCTTTGTTCAGCCCCTACAGGCAATTTCCCTTACTGATGTCCCCAAGAGCATCGAAACCGATCCTGCTCAGCCTTCCCAAGAAGCGGATGACTCCCAGGACCCCAAAGCTAGTCTTGCTCGGCCTTCCCAGGATATGGCCAAAACGAAATTGAAGAAGTAGAAGCCCTGGCCAACCTTTGTATTTGTTTCTAGTTTAATTATTAACTAGTTTCCCTTTTGTTTTGAAAACTTTATAGTTTGCTTGTAGTTGAACTTATTGACCACATATATGAATTTTTTTTTTGTTCCTTTTTGCTTTAAATTACATGTTAGTTGCTCTTCCCGATACTTACTATTGTTACGAATCTCATGATTTTTGAACTAGTTATCCTATCATGTATGAATGGTTGTGCATATGATATATGTGGGATCATATCCCGGAATTCTAACTTACCTGCGCCGATGGGGCATTGAACTTGTGTTTGAACATACTTCTGGGGAGATAAAGGCGTCATCCGAGACGTCATATGCGTTGTTAGGCCAAGCCGGGTATCTAGATTTCCTTTGAGTAGTCGGTTTCCCCATAGGTTTGAACTTAGAATTTTCTTTAAGTAGTTGATTTCCCTATAGGTTTGAGTTCGAGAACCATGCAATACCTTGGTTCTGTCCAAAACTTAGATTTTCTTTAAGTAGTTGGTTTCCCCATAGGTTTGAGTCCGAAGACTATGCAATACCTTGATTCTGTCCAAAACTTAGATTTTCTTTAAGTAGTTGATTTCCCCATAGGTTTGAGTCCGAGGACCATGCAATACCTTGGTTCTTAGATTTTCTTTAAGTAGTTGGTTTCCCCATAGGTTTAAGTCTGAGGACCATGCAATACCTTAATTCTGTCCAAAACTTAGATTTTTCTTTAAGTAGTTGGTTTCCCCATAGGTTTGAGTCCGAGGACCTTGCAATACCTAGTTCTATCCAAAACTTAAATTTTCTTTAAGTAGTTGGTTTCTCCATAGGTTTGAGTCCGAGGACCATGCAATATCTTGGTTCTGTCCAAAACTTAGATTTTTCTTTAAGTAGTTGGTTTCCCCATAGGTTTGAGTCCGAGGACCATGCAATACCTTGATTCTATCCAAAATTTAGATTTTCTTTAAGTAGTTGATTTTCCTATAGGTTTGAGTCCGAGGACCATGCAATACCTTGATTCTGTCCAAAACTTAGATTTTCTTTAAGTAGTTGGTTTCCCCATAGGTTTGAGTCCGAGGACCATGCAATACCTTGGTTCTATCCAAAACTTAGATTTTCTTTAAGTTTGGGGGGATTAGCCCCTCAGCCAGGGTGTGGGACGTTGATCTGACGTTGGAAGCCCCTAGAACTGCCCGTGCCACTGGTGCTTCGAAGCGCAGCCCTTAGTGGAGCTTTATATTAGGGCAACAATAACAGGTTGCTGGAAGTGATGGAGGGGCTTTCGCAAGCCTTTGTTTGACAGGGGCTTGAACTGCCGCTTGTGCCAACGCACAAGCCTTTTCCACAGACGGCGCCAATTGTAAGGACTCAATTCGTAATGACCTCAAAAATGGTATTGGGTTCGTACGTTAAGGGCCCAAACAATATAATTTGTAGAGCGTGGGCTTGAAAGGCTAGGCCTTGTCCACCGGACGGTGGTTAATCATGGTACTCATGGTGGACGCATAGATGTGAGCTAAGGTCGTCCGTGGATCTTGTCCATGAAACTTTATGTTCTTATTACTCCTTTCCTTTTTCTGGGTACCCTGGTTTTAGGCCCCCCCTTTTTTGGCGCATAAGCCTTCACGTTATATAGCCCTTCTCGGTTGATCCTGACCCTCCATCTGTTGATCAGGCAGGTACCTACTCGAGTACCCGTCCCATCAGCCGCCTCCCCCTATTTTCTGTTAGTTGCAATAACCGAAACCACACTGTTCAGGAGTCTTTTCCCATCAATATGGCTAGGACGTTTATTGGCGCATTCAATACAGATGTGACGTCTTTTCCTTGAACTACCCCCACTCCGTACCCCCGTGTGAGTCCCATTCTACTCGCCTTTTCTTCTGAGGGCGCTTCGGAAGCTGCCTTTGATGACATGTCGTTCTTCTCTTTTAAGTTCTGGGATGCCGAGGACAGGGTCATCCTTGGCTGCATCTCTAGGCCATTTGGTCTTTCATTATTTGTCCTCGGCAATTATTCTCCTCGGCACGGGCCCTGGGTCCTAATAGAAAGTGGGCCGAGTCATAAGCTCTCTGGCTCCACAGGTATATTATAAAGCCAATAATAATGACAAAAATAAGTACAAACATCGTAAATATATATATATATATATATATATATTTTGTGTGGAGAAAATATAAAAATAATAACCATATGTAATTTTGTATTGTTAAAGAGTTTTGTAACTCCACTAACACTTTTTGATATTTTCAACAGAGATATTTAGGTTTGAGTCCTGGTAGCCCCAACTATAGAATAAATAAAAAAATCAATGAAAAATATAAATAAATAAAAAGGCACAAACGAATAAAAAAAAAAAGAAAAAGAAAAGAAATGGTAAAAATATTATTTCGGTTCTTAAATTTTATTAAAAGTTTTTTTTTTGGTGTCTCTAAACTTTAAAAATTCTTTTTTCATCTTTATAATTTATATCGAGTTTTTTAATAGTTTATAGAAAAAAAATATATGGATGAAAAAAGAACTTTTTATAATAGTTTAAGGATAAGAAATAAATTTTTCTTTTAAAGTTAAAGGATAAAAAGTAAAATATTTTTAATAATTTAGAAACAAAAGATAAACTCTTCAATAATTTAGAGGGAAAAAAAATTTGAAGTTTAGGAATGAAAAATAAGATTTTGTTAAGTTTAGGAATAAAATACAGAACATGGTATTTTGGTTAAGTTTAAAACCTGTGTGTATTTAAGAGTTAAGCGTTTTTGGATATACGCCACTGTCAGTTTCTTTAAGACCTTCTCTTCTCTGTGTGTGTGTTAACAATACTTAGCCCATTTGGTAACAATGTTTAAACAATGAAAACTATTATTTAAATACCACAATACGTATTTTCACATACTTTTTCACTTATACATATTTCCACAAAACTTAAGCAAAAGAAATCTCTTACCAAAGGCACTTACACTATGTTTGGATGGGTGGATTTTAGGGAGGATGAAAAAATTTGGAGAGAAAATGAGAAAAGTTGTTGTTTGGTAAGGAAGGAGGGAGAGGAAAATTTTTGGAGGGGTCCAGACATTTTCCACCCGGGCCTACTTAAAACTTGTCTTCCAAAATGGAGAGAAAATAGTGTGGGAGAAGTTTTATGGGTTAATGACAAAATTACCCATTGCACTAATTTCGCCCCATTGTTTTTTTTTTTGTTGGCCTGCTTTCCTGGGCATTTGCTCCTTTTAAGGCATTATTTATTATTATTATTATTATTATTATTATTATTTTCACTTTCTGAGAACGATGCCTACTATTTTTTTTTTAAATCCTTTTTTCTTTTGATTTTTTGGGCTGTACGTAGTGTTATTTATTTATTTATTTATTAATTAGACATGATTTTTTTTCTTGGACATAATTTTTATTGTTTAATAAATTTGGGTGATTTTTTTTTAATTGCTTGTCATTTTTTTTATATTTTAATTGTGCATCATTTTTTAACAAGGGTATATGAGTAAATTTATACAAACTCACGTTTTTCATCCCTCAACTTTTTCATTTCCAACCAAACAAAAATGAGAGAAATTAAAATCTTTTATATCCTCTCACTTTTCTATCTTCTCACCATTTTCTATCCTTCCACTTTTCCACCCCTTCAACCAAACACATCCTTAGTGTCTGTTTGGCTAGCTTATTTTTTGCCAACTTATTTTATTATTCAGTTTATTTTTCCTATTATTTATGAGTCTTACTGTACTTTTTAGTACTATTTATAAATCTCATTATATTATTTTAACTAACATTTACCTTTATTTACTATAATTTAGTAAAAAAATTACAGTTTCAGTAAATAAACCAGATTACAAACATACCCTTACTATACTGACCAGGCTTTCCAACGTTAGTCACGTGGTCCTATAAAAGAAAACGTTAGTCACGTGGAGGGCCACACAAACTCAACTGCGGGAACACAAAAAAATAAAACAAAACAAAGCAAATGAAATTAGTTTGAGAATTTGGGGCAGACACCAGAAAAAACAGAGAGATTAAGAAGAAGAAGAAGAAGAAGAAGAAGAGGGGGACCTTCTGCGATGGGATAAGTCTTACTGTCATTCATTTCATTTCCTTTTCAGTATTTTTTTTTTTTGGGTACCCTCTTTCTTGTTTTTATGTTCTGTCCGAAATTTTCGTGAAAACATCTGCCAAATCCAAACAAAATTACGCACATAAAACATGGGTTTTTGTTTCCATTTTCACACATGGGAAACGCTGTTCAACATGTACAAGGTTTGTTGTAGGCTGACACAGATATAGACAGTTTTTGATTGCACCAACCACCATTCACTTCCCACCTCTTCTTTTTTAAATCTCAGTCCCTTTCTCTAACACACACACACACACACACACACAAAGAAAGAGTTTTTGTGAGAGATACAGAAATGGCTTCTGCTCTATCGCATTCTCAACTCTCTTTGGTTCAACTTAAACCCTCACTCTTCTTAACCCCCAAAACCGTTCATAAACAAAACCCTTGCCTTTTTGCCCACCACAACCATCAGAACCAGAACCAATTGTCTATAACTACTCTACCTCTCAAAACAAGAAATGGGTTGGTCCCAAAACCAAAAGCTTCATTGAGTTCTGTCCCTGTCCAATCCAATGCCAGTTCTCCTATTTCCACCAAAAAATCCGACAGCCCAATTATCGTCATTGACAATTATGACAGTTTCACCTACAATCTCTGCCAGGTTCGTCCTCAATTCTTTTGCTTTTGTTTTTTTTTTTTTTTTTTTTGCTGTTTGGTTAAGTTTTGATAATGTATGATACAAATGTTTTATTTTTGAGTGAAGGGTATGTTCTTAGTAGTATAATTGAGTCCACGATTTTTGTTTATGGAGTTTACATTTTGTTTATAGGGTGACAAAATTGAGGAAGAAAAGTGCAATTCATGTCATGAATGTCTCATCTTTATTTATTTATTTATTTTTGATGGAAGTGAATGATAAATCGTTTCTACGCAAGAATTGAAGAATTTTTGTGTATAATGAATTGATTTCTTCGATGTGCAATGTGTTTCATGACCCTAATTAGGGGAATTTATCTACTTGTGGTTGTGGTGGGGTTAGGATGAGAAGGATTTGTGGAAATAGGATTTAGACTTGTTGAAGAAAGGGATATGGAGTTGTGTTAGGAATTAAAGGGTGGTTTTATAAGTTATTTGATTACTGCTTGGCAGAAGAACATTTGTGGGGTTTTTGGGTTTTGGTTGCTAAAAGAAAGTGGTTGATTTGGGGTTGTAAGGAAGAAAAAAGAGAGAGGTTTTTATTGTGTTCTGGGTTTGTATGAACAGTACCACAAGAGAGAGAAGAGAATGGAAGAAAAGAACACTTATCATAAAGGCCTATGTGCCTCTATGCTTAAAATATTAAATAATCTTTTTTAATCAACCCCATCACTTTTGAGTACATTGAGCTAAAATACAGATAAGGAGTAAGGTCTTCTCTTGTATTGGTGTTATAAGGACTTCTAGTAGTCTTAGGACTCCTAGTTTTACTAGTAATAAAAAAGCCCTAATAAAAGACTTATTTGGGTCAAAGAAAATAAAACCTATCTTAGGTTCTCCGAGAAAATTTTAGACTCAACGAAACTACCAAAACACCCTTAGTTAGCAGGGATCGCAGAAATTAATAAATAAAAACCCAAAAAAAAAAACTATTTTAACTCTAAAAGACTCATACCTAGACCTTTAAAACCAAACAACTTTTACTTTAATTTGTGGACTTCACACGTGTAGCCCGTAAAGTAATTATTGAAGAGGCCAAGTTTTAAAGTAATATCAAGTATCAATCTTCCATGGCTGCATCATGTTCTTTGTATCTTAGCAAGCTGTTTTTGGTTATTCTGTTCCGGTTTATATTTTCTAGTTGATTGAAATTCTATTATAATGTCATTCTCTTGGGTGGTTGATCTTCCAGACTGCTGGAAGGTATTCTAATACTTTGATATGACAAATCATATAAAAGTTTAATATTATTTTATCTTTTCCATTGTGATTAAATTTAAGAGTATGTAGAAAAGAGAAGATATCTAGTGAAGATTTCCCTCCCACTTTATATTGATTAAAAAGGAAATGGCAAGAGAAAAAATAAAAGGAGAAATTTTAAATAGGAAAAAATGTGTTTAAGCTCTAATTAATTCTTCCACTTGAAATAGATTTTAGATTCCTTTGCGCAGCAATACTGGAAAAGGTTAATTAGTCCCTTACTTTTGTCATTTTTCACCCCTGCAAATGAGCTAATCCGTTCTCAATCTTCTAAACCAGTTGAAATACTTATTTATATTGTAGAGGTTTTTTTTTTTTTTTTTTTTTGGGTGGATTTTGCAAATGAATGGAAGTTTACTTTATGAAGACTTATAATGTTGTATATACTTCAAAAGTTATTGCTTTTTAAATAATTTCTCATAATGATTCTCTTTATTATTGATTGTACATTATGAAGATTTGGTCTAATAGCTTTTTTATTTTTTATTTTTATTTTTTATTCTGAAGTATATGGGAGAGTTAGGATGTTTCTTTGAAGTTTACCGGAATGATGAGATTACAGTGGAGGAGTTGAAAAGGTAAGGATTGCTATTGTTTTTGCTTGTCTATGCATGTTGATAGTATTTTGATTGGTTAGGGATTTCTGATGGGCTATACATAGCATGTCTAATGTAATTATCCAATCATGTCTGACTTTTTCTGCCATTTTTATAGGATGAATCCAAGAGGAATCTTGATATCCCCAGGGCCCGGTAAGAATTTTTTGGATGTGTTGTTTTGAAATATAGATGGCCAAGGCCTATAGAAATGGAAAAGGAACTACTCACACCAAGATTTTTATAGACCATACTTTCTTTTTGTAGGTACACCCCAGGATTCTGGGATATCATTGCAAACCGTACTGGAACTTGGACCTATTGTACCTGTATTTGGTGTGTGTATGGGTTTGCAATGCATTGGAGAGGCTTTTGGCGGTGAGTCTTTTTAGATGTCTTCACACTTATAAGCGATCCCAATGTATGATTTATTCATCTGAATGTATGATTAAGTTAGTTTGTATGCTATTACTGAATATATGCAAATCTGTAATCACTAGAAAATGGGAATCATGTAGTACCAACTTTTCTAAGTCTTGTTTTTGTCATGGCTGATAAACTGGATAACTACTTCTTTTTGGGTTTCTAATGCAAAACTTATGTCTTTATGGACTTGTGGCCCTGGTAGCTGATGGTACCTCATCCCCTGTGGACCAAGGGTCATTGTAGCCAGATTACTGGTTACCTTTCCCCAATTAAAGGGAGAGGTCTAGGGGTCTAGGGTTCAACTCATGGAAGTGAGGGTTTTGGATTGGGGAGGGGACTGTGAAGTATATTATTACCATTTTATGGAACCTTGTGATTTTGTCCATTTGCAGGGAAAGTTGTGCGTTCGCCTTCTGGTGTCATGCATGGAAAGAGTTCTCTTGTGTATTATGATGAGAAGGAGGAAGACAGCTTGTTTGCTGGGTTATCAAAGTATACACTTTATTCCACATATCCTTAAAATCTTGTAATATTTATTTTTTGGATCAATTGTTTGCTTTTAAATATAGTGTCCTTGATTGCACTATTTTAAGTTATCAAGAATTAGCAATTTTAGGATTTGTCAATTTCTTTTTCTGAACTTGGTTTACATCATACATTTGGTCATCTTTTTGCAAATGGGTTGACTTGACTTTATGTGATCAATACCTTTCAGTAAATACTCTGGGAATATATGGAAATTTCCATTAAATTAGCATCATATGGAACCACTAGCTTGAAGTTTGTTTATTTTTTGTTTGTAAGCTCATTTTGGTGGCTTACATGTAATTACCCGTCTTGCATACGACATTATGTCACAAAATGCTCTTGATATATACTGCTTAAAATGGGTTCAATTCAATTATTTCTTATCCTGGAGGTTGTGACAAGCTAAGGTAGAAAATTTGTGAAAGGGACTTTTAAACCTCAAGAACATGGCTGATCTATGAATTATATTAGTCATAAAATCAATTTGATAATGCCATATGCAAGACAGGAAAAAGTTGAGAATATGTGTTCTTCCATGGAGATAACAGAATATTTGTACATCATTTACACTTCACTTTTTGCTAACAGATTAAATGAAACTGAGTCTCTTCACTGATGTTGGTGTGTTTTATGGTCTGTGTCTCTTCAGCCCATTCGTTGCTGGTAGATATCACAGCCTTGTGATTGAGAAGGAAAGTTTTCCTGATGATGAACTTGTGATTACAGCATGGACAGAGGATGGACTGGTAATGGCTGCTCGTCATAAGAAATATAAGCACCTGCAGGTAAGATATTGTTCTTCCTTTTCACCTTTTTAAAAAAAAAATTTAAAAAAAAAAATTGAGAAACTTCCTTTTCACTTATTATGTGCTGAGGGAGACAATTTTTTTGTTGGGAGGAATTGATGAGGGTGAAAGTTCCATTGGCTTAGGTAAATGCACCTTACACAGTTATTACACCAATATGTGGACTTAGAATATGAGGTGTCATTATAATTTATTACTTTCTGATAGTGGAAATGGACGGAAATTTGTACCATGACCTCTACACTTTGTGACGTACTTTAAATTAATTTCTAGCATTCTTCTGCAATCTGCATATATGGTAATAAACATGTAAAGGTACTTTATTTATTAGCTCCAAAAGTCAAGATTGTATTGTAACATGTGAAGTTGTGATCTTGCAATTTACCTTCCTCTTTATATGCAAGCCCCTTGCTACCTTTTCCTTTTGGTTTATTCTTGGTGTGCGAAGAAATACTGCTAGTAATGGAAAGAATTTTAACATTTTTCCAGACTAGGCCAAAGCATTTCATCTTCAAATATTGGAACCAGAATAGGCTGGAAAAGTAGTAATGTGATTGAGTTATTTGGTAGAAAGCAAGGTGTCATTAGTTGGCCTTATTTTGTCCTGAACCTTTGTTCTGTCTATGCATAAGTTAGTGTGACTGTCAATTGGGCGGGCAATTACTCGAAAGTAGTTCTCAGATGAACACTGGCTACTTAGATTAATTTCTGGACAGCATGTTGGAAGTACCCACTCCCCCCCTTTATCACAAGTATTAGCATTAGAATGCCACCTTGACCTGCTGATTTCATCTTACATCGAGGAGCCAATCATGCAACAATGACTTCACTGCCCCTCCCCCCCCCTCTTTTTTTTTTTTTTTTTTTCTTGAATGAGAATTCATTTCTGGTGATAAATGACTAAATGGAAATTTATTTTGATGATGGGCAACCCATCAGTTGTATTATTGAAATTTTCTTTAGTTATGCATGCATGATTAATTGCTTAGAAAAAAAATCTTAGAAGCACAGGGCACAGACAGAGGTAAGAGAATACATGTGAGGTGTAATTGTGTGTGTAGATATGCAATGATTGAGTGAAGGGGGGCAGGTGCATCTCTTGATACCCCTAAAATGATTATAACCCTAGGTCCATGATCCAATGGGCCATAGACCCAAATTTTAGCAGTGGATAACTCTGACTACAACCTCCTCTTTTTTTTAATCAAAGAAATTAATTATAACCTTCATGTTGACGTATTATCCCTTCCTCCACCTCCCCTGCCCAAGGATGAAATTTAATTGTCCCCTCTTCCCTTACAACACCCAATCACTTACTAACTTTTTGTCACATTTGACCGACTTTTTACAACTTACAAAAAAGTGATCATGCTTCTTTCTTCACCAAAGCCAAAGGCTTTGTTTTCCCCATTTCCCCTCCCTTTCTAGATATTCACCAAAGTTAAAATGTGAAATTAACTCCCCCCCACCCACCCCCCCCCCCCCCCCCCCAAACAACAACCAACCTCCTCCCCCAACCAAAGCCCCCAAAAAAGTATCACATTTTCTTACCTATCTCTTTTTTAATATCAAAACAAACCTATCTTTATTCTTTCATGAGTGAACTTCTTCAGGACTTTAAAATTAAATTTCAATTATGTATATAGTTTCATATACAGCTATATTCATTGTTGTGTATTTGTGTGCATGTATGTGTTTTAGAAACTAATTGCAGTATATTTAGTTAGATAAAAGAAACAAAACTTTAAATTAATTAAAGACTGAGTTTAGGCATATTGCACAAAAACTTAAACTTGTTCAAAGTTGATTTGATTTTAAGGATTGATTCAAAATCAAACTAAACCAGCCTTTTAGGTTGAGAAACACCCGTCCAATGTGTTAAATTGGAAGTGCTTCCTTTATGTATTAATATCCCAACACCTGGTCCTCTCTTCCCCAAATAGGATCCTGGCCACACCAATGTAGATTAATGCAGGATTCTCTGAGGGTGTGTCTATATTGATGCTGGGTACTGTTGGGCATGCAAATTTGGGTCGGTTGAAGGAAATACTTCATTTGCAAAAAAAAAAAAAAGATAGACATTGAACTGTGAAAAAACCTGGCATTTTTACAAAAATACTGGACCACACAGTTTTACTCGAACTTTCTTTTTTCCCTTTTTTCTTTGTTTAACGTTATGCTTTTTTAACCAAAAAACCATGCCTTCCTTCAATTGTGCACTTTCATTTATGGGCTTTTCAGTCTTTTGCTTTTAAACTTGAAGTAGTCAAAATATCTAATCAAGTGTCCTTTATTTAGTCATTTTATATAAAAATAAAAAATTTAATTCTGTATTTGAATAATTTTTCTGAACTACATTATTCAATTAATATCAATTTTCAATATAAACTTGTATATTTATGTTAAAATTGAATCTCATCTCATTTTTATAGTTGATTTATTATTTTATTTTATTTTTTTTAAATTTTTTATGTGTTCTTTAATCTATTTCTAATAAATTAAATATTAATCCAATGGTTGAACTAGTAAACCATCGTACAACTTCTTTGATGGTTTAATGCTCAGTTTGGTTCTGATAACTTTGCTGTTTAGTTTATGGGTTCTCTTACTAGAAAACATGTCGTATGACCAGGAGGGCTTGTGAAAGTGTTTTGTGAGTCTATAGTTGAAAGAACTATAGGAAAAAAGGTTTCTGGTATTTTAAGATGGATCAGACTTTAGGCTAAAGGCTGAAATTAAATTTTGAATTAGTGGCTAATGGTTTGGAACAACATAGGGCTTTTAGGGTTTCAAAATATGTATTAGGATCAAGGGGTTATGGTCAAATAAGACAAGAAAAGACCAATTTTTTTGAAGCTATGAGCAGTGGCATAAATATTAACCACATCTTGATTTTTTAGTTTCAGCTGCTAGAGTTTATTTGTTTTGAGGGAATGGTTGGGTTGGTAAAGTGTGGGTTCTAAAGGTTTGAAGAGATGGGTGAATGGTGATCAGAGGTGAAGGGAATTTAAGACAAGTGAGCGATGGGAGTAGAAGATAAAGAAGGAACAGAGTGCTCAATATCACTAGATGAACAGACTCTGCAGATCTCAATTCTGAATTAGTAGTCGCAAAAGCTTTACAAACCTGTTATAAAAAAGCAGAAATCCCTAATGACAACTAATTTTGACACTTGGATGAAAGAAATTATCCCTACACATGAAACCCTATTTGTAATAAGATTTAAAAGCTCTTAAGGCTCAAATAGCTTCTGTGGACACTTAAACCTGGACCAAAAAGGTTTGTTAATTAGTTTCTTTGCCTCTTAGTTGGCATAATACCCAGATCCTTAGTCTTAGAATTTCAAAAAGAACAGTTTTCTCTAGCCATCGAAGAGGTTTTCTGTCACCTGAAAGTGCTTAATGTGGGTTCCTTTAGGCTTCTCAAATGCATGTTTTTTTCTCATCCTGCAAATCTAACCTACATTACCATGACTCCCTTCTTCAAGCAAAGTTGGGTTAGGAAAGAGTTTAAAGGTATATATGAAGTAAAACCTGTGAAGCACCTATCAGAAGACCCAAATTTGTAACTGGTAGGAGCACTAAGGCTGCGTTTGTTTTGTTGTAAAGTTTTTTCTGGAAACATTTTCAACATATTTGGGTGTTGGTTTCATTGTAAAACCTTGGTCAAACTGAAAATATTTTTGGTTGACTAGGAAAACACAATGGAAAAAGTTATAAAATGATTTACAACAAATTTTTTTTGTAAATTGTTTTTAAAACTCATGCACGCACAAAGCCCCACCCTCTCCTCTCTTTCTTGCATAGACTCTTAGGGCTCTGAATGGCGAGCGATAAATTACTGATTCTCTCAAAAGTTTAAGCTATTAGGAAATAGTGAATTTAATCACTCCATAATTTTAATTCTTTCCCTCACATGTGGACCTAACTCTTTCTTAATAAGTGAGGCCCAACACGTGGGATTTTTAGCATTTTAAATGGGAGGTAGAGCGAAGATAGGGATCTAACTTGGGATCTCCTACTCTGATACCATGTTCAATTGCCGATTCTTCCAAAAGCTTAAGCTACTAAGAAATGGTGAATTTAATTACTTAACCATAATTCTAACATGGTGAAGTCTCTAGCATGCGTAAATCTCTGGGTTTCTTGGTGCTGTCAATGTCATGGTGGGGATTTATCTGTTGAAGTCTCCAGTGTGCCTAGGGCCTTTCGTGTTGTCAACTTGCGGTGGGGATCTATCTCTGTTGCATGCAATGGTGGATGGGTTTTCTTGTGGGTTGTTGTGGGTTTTCTTGTGGGTCTTTGGGTTTCTCCAATTTGCTAGGTTGTGTGTGGATCTTGTAAATTTGGTTTTTGGGTTACTTCAAGAAAAAGAAGGCTGATTTTTCAAGATAGGAGCCCGCATTATATGAGAATCCCTTACCCAAACCAGCATATTCTCTTCCCTAATTAGTTTGCTAAAGGATACAGACACCAAGATACAAATGGAGGTCATAATGGATCTATTTTCTTTTTCACTCTTGGAACTCCTATAAAAACATGGAGAGATATTTGTGATTTTAACTTGCCACTGGGCTATGGAACAAATGACAGTTCCTCTCACCATAAAAAGTGGTGAAGGTGAGAGTCATAGGTCGAAATGAAACTTTACAGGTGTGAGTTGTTTTTACCTCTGAAAAATCATTGATTAGTTCAACTCTATAAGCCATAATTGAGAATGATAAACAACTCTATAAGCCATAAATTTTTTTTTTTTTGGGGGGGGAGGGGGGGTGAGGGGGGTTCTCGAATCAAGATTAGGTCATTTGGTAGATGATGTTATTGGTGAAAGTTGAGTATGGGTTATTGAAATCGGTTGCTATTAACTGCAAAATTTGGTGCATTTCTAATCTCAATCCACCCCTAATGCAAATTGAATCTGCTGAGGGAGAAAGCGTAGTGAATTTAATGACACTATTCTTTTTCTTTTCTTTTTTTTAGGTAAAAAATTTAATGGCAGTATACTCCCAAAGCACTTTCTTTGTGATTATAGGGACACACGAGATTGAATCTTTGTGAAAAATCAGATTCAATATTTGAATTAAACATTTGGGGAAGGTTTGTGTTGAACACACAAATACATGCAAAGGATTCAACATAGTTTTGCTATCTAATGTGCATATGATATATCCTGAATGAAATTATAAACCAATAATGTTTTGCTATCTAATGTGCATATGATATATCCTGAATGAAATTATAAACCAATAATGTTTTGCTATCTACTGTAGCACAAAACTGCCCCTTATGGAACGTTTTCTAATTTTCACCTCAACCCTGCTGCACATGCACAACGTTGGGTTATATAAAGAAATCTTGTAGTAGCATTTTATAACTATGGTGATCTAGCAGGAAGTTCTAGAAAACAATCTGGAGTGCGAAGAATAAATAAAAAAAAATCAGTAACTATTTTAAGTATTTGTTTGGCTTGCTTACATCTCCTTTCTCATTATTTTTTATATAATGGTCATTTTCTTTCCAGTCACTGCAATTATAATCTTCAGATTAGTAATTGCTATTATTTCTTTCTGAATTAGTAAAACCTGCTACAATCAACTTGGTTTGAAATTGCAGGGGGTTCAGTTCCATCCTGAAAGCATTATAAGCACTGAAGGCAAGACGATTGTCCGCAATTTTGTTAAACAGATAGAAAGAAGAGAAGCTGAATCCCAGAATTGAGACGGTACTTAAGCAATGTAACATATTATATGTAATAAGGCTACTTGTAATCTTCTTTTATACTTTGAATTTTGTGCTTTGTACTTGCCATTTATCCAATTAAAGAATTCTTGGATCTGGCTCAGACCTCTTGAAGCATCTGTATCTTGCAAGCAGTTTTCATGCTTCAAATCATACCAAGACATGGTGTAACTTGCCTTGGATGCATAAACACTTAAATGATCATTTGATTTAGCATTGGCAATAATTCATGAAATTTTATTGTAGAATTGCATAACAAAATTCTATTTCATTGCTAGATACCATCCATGACCATTACTTTCCTGCCCAAACGCCCACCTCGGTCCAACAACCCCCAAGTGGGCAGCCGTTTTCCCCCTTTTCTGCCTCCTAAATTTCACTCTTATTTTGGTAGGTTTTGCAATCATTGGACTCACTGTCACCATGGCTTTCTGTTGTGGCTTGAGATCACATGCTTCAGGGTTAAACAGTAGGATATGTATTATTTCTATTGCATAAAAAGGTATTTTACCTTCAACCAAAATAATTGAAAAGATTGCTGTACATTAGGCAACTTTTTGAAACAGACTGTTGTCTATTATATATGTTCATGGTTGTAGGTTGATTTAAAATTTCTAATATTAATTTTACTTTAATAGAATATAATGTAGCAAGTTTTTCATATGAAATTTAAAATGTATGAATTTGAGCTTTATTAATATGTGGATTTAAAAAGATCAGGTATGATAAGTCATTTCAGATCCATAATATGACAAACTTTTTTGTCCAAATAAAATCTTCAAACTATAATCATGTATTTGTTAAATTTATATCA
Source organism: Quercus lobata (assembly GCF_001633185.2). Taxonomy (NCBI): domain Eukaryota; kingdom Viridiplantae; phylum Streptophyta; class Magnoliopsida; order Fagales; family Fagaceae; genus Quercus; species Quercus lobata. The sequence continues at coordinate 38,829,196 of NC_044906.1, read as the reverse complement.
ACCAATTTATAAGTTACTAACAACTATTCTTCTAATGTCTTGATTTTTAATCTTCAAATCCACACAAAACCCTAATGAATTATAAACACCATGTTTAGGCAAATCTAATGATAAATCTAGCCCTACTCTCTAATGCAACATAGATGGGCCGTTTCAGTTTTTTATAACCCTCTTTTTAGGGAATTAACCATCTTGCCTAAATATAAAGATGTCCAAAAACTGGTTAATACTTGCTACCTTCTTGTAGCTTGATATCTGGAAAATGTTGCAAGTGACCTTTATCTGAAGAGGTTCAGGTTTTAAGGCTGGCAAAGTTGGATGGACTGAGATACCTCTCACAGTTGCAAGAATCCACTAAAAGTTGAGCAAGCTATTATTATGGCCCAAAAACCCACTGCTAAAGACTCTTTCTTTAAATTCCTTACAAAGAACATGACAGATTCATGCCCAGAAAGTTGTAAACCATTAAAGGCAATGAAGTCTAGTTGAAGACCATGACAGATTCACGTCCTAAAAGGTGCAAACCAAATTTTTTTTTTTTTGGACTGAAGAAGGTAGGTGCAAACCATTAAAGGCAATGAACTCTAGCTTGAAAAACACTTCTTTTTTTCCCTTCATTGGTGAGGTCACGGATGTAGATTCATCTTATGCAACTTGCATCATACAAGTGTAACTTACTCATAAATAAAAAAGCTGAACCCAAAAAGACGGTTTTGATAGGAACCAAACTTGAATTCAATGATGATGAAAAGTGCATATAGATAACTCCTGTAGTCGTGTGGTTCAAAATAAATGAAGTTGAAAGCATCTCATTTTCATTGCTGACTATATTCATATCCAATTGAAAGCAGGTTGGCAAGTGACGTGCAAATTGATTAGTTATCTGTAACAACTTCATGTATTCATAGATTGGCCACACAAAATTGGAAGCATGGTGGAAATTAAAACCTTTAAACAACAACCAAACGAATATGCATTTCCTTTTCTCTTTTCTACTTGATTTTGCTTTTGCTTTTTTTTTTTTTTTTTTTTT
>NC_044906.1:38712435-38827163 GCF_001633185.2 Quercus lobata | reverse complement strand
CTCCCCCCCCCCCCCCCCCCTCCACGAGGTTTTTATTTTTATTTTTTTTAAGTTAATAATTGAAGAAGAAGAAATTTAAATTTGAATGTTTTATTTATTTTTTGAATACAAAAAAAATGTAAGTTGACTTACAAAATTCTTAGCAGAAATAGAATGATGTTACAATATAAATTAATTATGTGTATTTTTATCAATTATTATATGTCATGTATATGATTTTTTTTTATTATATCTGTTTTTAACTTTGGTTATTTTATAAAAAAGATATAAAAAAATACATAACAAATTATGATTGATAGGGTATAAAATGCAACGCAAAAAATGGTAGAGTAGAGGCGATACCAACTCCACACTTACATCACATGCATCGTATTATACAAAATAAATAAACCTTAGACAAGCAACACATAACCATAATTGCAACTAATTATTAACGGACTAAACTTTTCTAAATGGACCCAAAACCATCATATAAAGCAAGCCAATGAGCTGGTTTCACACTTCTTAATATTTTAATGGCAAAATATACGTTATAAATTCTGAACTTTTTCCCTAAACTTTTATTCTTTTTAAGATAAAAATAAAATAAAATACGGTAACAGGGTAATATACTAATTTTTCCATTGCCTTTTGCCCTTCTTAGTGCTTGCATCATGGAAGAATCCTCCTTCTAATTCACCTAAATGGCCCCTTTAGCCAGAAATATGTAATTCAATGTATTTGGTATAACAATAATATGCTCTATATTAGTGTTAAGGAGCCTTATAGCTTAATGAAATTGTCCAATTCTCTCAATAAAAAAGAACTTAGATTTCAATCCCTCTCATCCACTTATTATGGTGATAACCAATAACAACAACATATTTTATTAGTTGAATTAACTAAATCTTCTCCATATCATTTCTTATTGTTTTGGATTCCTTCTCATACTAATCAAGTAGAGCATCTATTTTTGAACATATCTTATTGTTTTTCTATCAATTTAGTGATACAAAAATTTTTATGACTTTTTAACTCTCAAAGTGGCTTATTGTGATTGGCACTAGTAAATGTGGAATTATTGGTGGCCAAGGTCCTATAAATATTAATATTGTTTCAATTACAACATATCACTTTCATAAGTTATATTGAAAATGCTGTGAAAAACCTTGTATATCTAACATGTTGGCTTTATTTTAGATTGTTCTATATCTCTTCAAGATAAACATCTAATTTTCACTATTATGGGGGTTCAAGTGATAATTCAATGGTATTGACACCCTTGTAATGTTTCATATCTATGAGTTGAACTCACTTCTCATCACTCACATAGTCCCTAGACATTAGATGGCTGAGTAAATTTGTAAATTTGTCTACTTAATAGCATAAGATCCTATACATCATTTCCATTTTGCCTCATGATGTAGATACAGCTACTTTGTCATCCATATTATGTCACAACATACAGTCACAAATAATATGAATTTTCTCTCTTTATTTTTTGAGAAACCTCTCTTCATCGCTTCATTCGCTTTGTATTCAATTTTGTTATTGATTCTCTTCTCAAAAGGGATAATAATTATTAAAAAAAAAAGTTTTGATTGTAGCACAAGTTTAATCTAGTCAATTATGGAATTAAAGAGCATTTCAAGAATTTAAAACGTCTAGGTGAATTACCCTACTAGTTCTAGATTGGTCAATCTATGAAAAAAATGCAAGAATTTACGTGCTTGACAAATTTTAATTTGAGAACAATTTTGGTGACGATTAATTGATATATATATATATATATATGTGTGTGTGTGTGTGTGTGTGTGCATGCATTCGCACTTTATACTAAAATTAAATCCAGAAGTTACGAATTTGACAGCTAATTTGAACTTTTTATTTTTTATTTTTTTAAGAAAGAACTTGGCAGCTGATTTGAACTATAACTTCATACATTTAAGTTTTTATTATTTATTGGTGAATGTCACACCTTATTAAATACTCATACTTTATGTGTGAAATTCTAGATAGATTTCCTCTACTAGTATTCAAACATTAAATTCAAATCCAAACTTGACTCAGCTTAAGTTTTGAGTCATTGGATCGAAAGTTCCACTACAAAACGCGGGGGCATTAGGCCGCGTTTTTTAACGCGGCCCCAGACGGACTAAAGCCGCATTTTTAAAAAACGCGGCTTAATGAAAAAACAAAAGCCGCGTTTTAAACGCGGGGCCATAGATTAGTCCTTTTTTTTTGTAGTTGAATTCAACTAATGGGTCATAAGTTGAACGGTAAATTTAATGAAATTAAAAGTAATTTACAAAAATATGAAAGTTGTTAAAACTTAGGTTGGATTGGAAAATATATACCCTAAACCCAACCTAACTAACCCAATCAAATCTATACATACATTTTAATTTTTATTAAGGTAAACTTTGGTACAGTTATTTAGGTGTGATATGTTGGATTCTCCAATTAAATTATCTTTTATTGTTCTTATAAAAGATAATAATATTTATGTTTCGAATTATACCTAGGTGTGATATGTTGGATCATTAATTGATGCAAGCATATATTTAAATTTAATTGAAAATTTTGATATACTCCACCAAACGAATTATACCTAATTATTGTACACAAGGATACAAGCAATCTTTTGTTTTTAATGTGGTTCACTAGTAGACAATTCTCATTAACAAGTAAGGATAAGGACACAATTTTGTTCAACAAATTCTTATTGATATAGCATTACTCCAGTATGAATTTTTTATTTTTTATTTTGAGAAATCACTCACGTATGAATCTGCTATTACACTAAAAACAATACCAATCAGGAATCTCACTTAAAAAACCATTTAAAAAATGTATAAGAAATCTTGTTTCATTATTAAGCCTTGCTAGAGACACAAAAAGAAAAAAGAAAGAAAGAAAGAAAAAGATGTATTTTACATTCTCTTTGCCATTCAGACAACTTGGAGAGTTCGGGGATACATTTACCATTACTAAAAAATGAAAATGGGTTTTAGTGATAGCCTAGTGATATACTAGAACTCTATTTGGTATTTGATATCTATTGTTTGAATTCATATCTTCTTTAATTTCTTTTTCTTTTTCTTATCACAATTATTATATATGATAGGTAGACTCTGATTTTGTGATTTTCTTTTTGTTTTTGATAAACATATATCAATGTTATTAATCAAAAGAAAATAAAATGGCAGTCAACCTTAATTACAAGCAGTCATAAGGATGTCTGAAAGATGGTAATTATTAAAATAAAATGATTAAAAAGAGCTGATGGAGAGCATAGCAGCCGCATGGTTAATTGTATTACAATCTCTCTTAACCTAAATAAAAAAGACAAGAAGAAGGAAAAAAAAAAAAAAACTCTTTGACACTTTGATGTTACTAATAATACTGCTAATGGCCCAATCAAGGGGGGCAAAGAAGGGGTCAAAGTAAGCCTTGGCGTCTCCTTCAAAGATAATCTCATCCCAATTTTCAGCCTTTGCGAGTTGAACAGCCAATAAGATGGCAGATGCCTCTACTTGGAAAGCGAAGTATGGCTGGTTGGTCTTGGCACAAGTTCTTTTTGTCAATGTTATACGGATTTACCATTTTTTCTCAATTATTATTTTATTTTTGATCTTTTCTCAATTATTTTCAATTTATACAATTTTGGAAAAAAAATATTTATGAAAGTATACGTAGAATTACAAAAAAAAATATTTATGAAAGTATACGTAGAATTACTGAAAATTAAGAGTTTGTTTGGTAAAAATTATTTTTGTCAATTTATTTTACTATTCAACTTATTTTTACTATTATTCGTGGATTTCACTGTACTTTTTGGTACTATTTATGGGTCTTATTGTACTATTTCAATTAACTTTTATCTTTAATTTTATTTAGAATTTTACTAATATGTGTCCTAAGAACACACATTAACCAGATTCTTTTATTTATATTACTTTCAATAAAAAATTTTCAATATCAATAAAATAAACTGGTTTTAATCAGACCCAAATTCCCACTTATTAACTTCATTATTTATTATCGTGCACCGTTGCTCTTACTGCCGCAGACTGAGGCTCACTCAACATGCAGCTGACGCGACAATGTCACATCCTATCTTCTCCACGTCAACAAAAAACTAGCCGTTACCTCATGTTGGGTCCCATTCAAAACCTAAACGGCCTACAAATTGAGAAAACTTTTTGTAATTGGTTGGTGTAGTACGTGGTAGGAGAGAGAAAAATAGATAAGAGTTTCGTTTCATAGCGTAATTTATGGCATCCAGGCTTGTAGTCTATACCGCGAAGTTAACGCCGTTAATCATGGGGATCGCATCGGCCTGTCCAATCCCGTTAAAAAGTGAAAGACATAAAGCCAATTCTCCCTCTCATTAACGTCCGTCGAGAACGGCGTCACCTTTTCTCTCTCTCTTCCTTATGACTCTCTGTGTGTCTGGGGCTGGCGGGACCCAACACTTTATACGTGGGTCCTACTTTTCACGCGCAGGAAAGGAATAGACAATTTTTGTTTGATTTATGTAACCAAACAGAAAAAAAAGAAGAAGGAAAAAGTTAAAAATAGATGTTGTTAAAAGAGAGATTTGTGGTAAAAGTTTTTGGCTTCTCTTTTGTATAGGGAAACGTGCACACCTGCATGGGAAAGGACTCAACGTTTATATGTCCTTTCTTAGACGGACACAATATTGCCATATTGGTGAATTTGCATGCAAGTTGTTTTATTATCCAAATTTGGTAAGGATAAATTTATGTTAAAGATAAAATGTAAAATTTATATTTTATATTATTTGATAAGAGATTATCACCTCAGTTTTTTACTTAAAAACTTAATACATCCTATCACATCTAATAATATTTCAATAAATTCATAATTAAGTTGAATTTTCAAATGAAATTAAAATTGATTGAGTGCAATTGTATCTATTGTTTAATATATAATATGATGATGTCGCATATTGAGATTAGAAAAGTAAAATTTGGAAGTACAATATTCTTTAATCTCTTATAATTTTTATCCTAACTTGATATATAATCACTTTCATATACACATACAATTTTGTTTATTTTGCTGTTTATAATTATGTACATAAAATTGTGACAGGAAATTTGCTTACTCTAAAGTTGTAAACTTTATAATTTGCATGGGTTTTGGTTTAGGTGCGTGGGGGACCTTGCTATCAATGGGATCTTTATATATATGAGATCCCTAGGCGCATAGAGGCTAATGCTTTAAGCACATTGCACAATCGTGGATACGATGCACGTGAGCTAAGAAATTTATACCTTGGGCATCCCGAGAATTAGATCCTCTAGTTAATCCAAGCCGTTCATCTTTGCTTCTTGGTGTGTGGAAACCATTTTCCTCCTGTGATTGTGGGTGTTACCCAAGATTTATATCCAACGGCTAAGGTGAACCAACCATATATAGGGTACATGGGCTCAAATGAATAAGTCGAGGCAGAAATTCAATAATAATAATAATAATAATAAAGAAAAAAAAAAAGAAAGTCGGGGCGGCGTAGAACATAGCCAAAAATGTTAAGGAAAAGTATTTCGACACTAAGGGTATATTTCATAGAACTTTCACCTTTTTCACACCATTTATGTGATTTTGAGCCTGTTTGTGTTTGGTAACGTTGTTTGAATAACAATTTTCTTTGTTTAAACGATATAACACGCATTTCCACAATACTTTCTCACTCATACGTATTTTCACAATATTTAAATAACGTTATTAGAACAACATTACCAAACGGGTGTCCTTTGTGTTGTGGCCCAGCCAAGCTGAGGACACTACTTTAAAGAAAAAGTTTAAGGGCACAATTTTTGTGTTGTGGCCCAGCCAAGCTGAGGACACTACTTTAAAGAAAAAGTTTAAGGGCACAATTTTTGTATTATAATTTTTACTGCAATTCTAAATCGGTTGATTATAAATTGTGAGAAAAAGTAACAAGTTCATACAAGAAAATAATTGTTTACAGTTGACCGCTTTATGGAATTATAACAAATAATACGACATTAGAAAAACTATCTAAAAAGTTATGTAAGATTGAAAAAAGTAGTTGATTTTTTCGGTGTTTTTAACATGACTAAAATATGAAATGTCATGAATGCATTATTGTGAAGGGGGTATAATTAGTATTGACTTGACAGGCAACATAGTAGGAGGTCGTTGAAAGTTTGTACAAAGGCATGCATGTAAAGCAATCGGTTAGGGTGGAGCGGTTGGTTATTCGCTGGGAAAATTTAAGGCACATTAATTTTGTTGATTCCAAGGCAGATTTAACTTTGACGCATTTGTCGCTCTGATTGAGATGCTTGAGCCTGTTTGATTACGGTGACAGTGTGACCTAATAAACTCATTGTGGTCTAGATTGTTTTTTCTCCTACAAAGAAAAAAAATTCTTCCTTTTTTCAAATCAACTATAGTAATAGAATCTCTTGATTTGAGACCTCTAGTGTTAATACAACTTTGATCATGGGGTCCAAAAGTTTGGTACTTGCTATTTCGATTTCGATCGGAAAAAATTTAAAACAACACTTTTTTTTTTTGGCCATATATATATAATGTATTTGATTACAAGTGGTAAAGAAAAAGTAATAAGTTTATGTGAAATAAACCGTTAATTAATTACAATTTTTTATTTAGAAATAATTACAATATGCTGTTAACCTACAACTTGAATCCTTTCCCCACAGTCTCCCAAGCACTTTATACATGAAAATGTGTCAATTAAACTACAAAACTTTTGATATATAAGATAATTGTGAAAAATTGGTGTTTCTAGTATCGCTCTTCCAATGATTTCTAGTTGGAGTTGAGTTGAGCATGACATATGGATGTTCAATCCAAAACTAAAAAGGGGAATTATTATTTTTTAAAGTAATAAATATATGTAAAAGGGGTTGGTCAAAATATATATAACTTCTTTCGGTGATTTTTATATTTTGGCAGAATATATGAGACTTTTTGACTTCTTGAGCTCTTTGCAATCTACCAGTCTATACATGTATTAGCTTTTTCTTAAATTTGTGCGAAATTGCAATGATTGAAAAAATGATTATTGTTTCACAATACTACAAAAAAGTCACCACAATTATTACCACTTATTAAATGAGATTTTTTAAAGAAAATTAAAAACGAAAATTGTTTTTTTTTCAAGTAAATGAATGAAAAAGATAAGTGGATAATGTTTATAAGTGTGAACTCCCAGCTCACCACAAAAGAAATATTCTACTAATATTCAAAGTAGCTTAGAGTTAGATGCTTCCAAACACACATATCCGCCCTCATATTTGTTCTCATTTAAATCAAATTCGCAATAATGACATCATTAATTAAAAATTCATTAATTCATTTGATTTTTGCATTTGTCAAAAAGTTTAGATTTGAAATCCGATATATTAGCGAAGAGACTTGTAGGTCAATTGTTTTCTCTTTGTATTTTCAACAGAGATTTTTAGAGTTTAAATCTTCCTCTCAACTTTCGAATCATAAAAGAAAAGAAAAAATTAATATATTGCATGTGATTCTTTTGGTTAAAGTTTTACTAGTAGGTTTAGCTCAACATAAAATAAAAAGAAATGAATTTGATCACTTGATCCAAATTTTGAATAAGTATGTAGGTTAGAATTAGTAATTTAACATGGTCAAAGTAAGAGATTTTTAATTCAAGCGCCTTGCCTCTAGACCCTCCATTATATCTCTCATTTAAAATGTTAAAAATCTCATGCTTGGGTCTCACTTGTTAATGGAGAATTTGTGCCCACACTTGATAGTTTAAAATTTTGAAAAAAAAAAAAAATCAATTTAATATTTTTTTTCGAGAAGAAAGTTGATGATTTTATTAAAGAATCAAAACTAAGTTGGCTTGATAAACAGCCAAAAAGTGTGGTGGGATATCTTCCATCCAAACCATAGAACCTGTGATATGTAAAGCTAATTTAATAATGTGAATATTGTAAAGAAGTATATAATATAAAGTATGAACAATATCTATTACGCACTTACTATTATACACAATGCAAATATTTTAGTTTTTAAATTGAAATCATATATATTATGTACGACTAAGTAGTAAAGGGAAAAAAAAAAAAAATACAAATCACAAGATTCATGACATTAAGTAGTACTAAACTACTAATAGTATGTGTGTATGTGTGTGTGTATATATATATATATATTTTTTTTTTTTTTTGAGAAGAAGTACTAATAATATTTTTATTTATTTATTTGATAATAGTATCTTAGTAATAAAACAAGAAATCAAAAATTTTATTTTTTATTTCATGCAGGGTTAAAATGTAAGACAAAATTGAAGAAGTACAGAGGATGAGGGTAAAAACAGTAAACGCACAAGAAGAGGGGCACGAGTGATGAGTCAGACTTGGATTGGAAGCGGCAAATAGAGTCAGAGACACAGACTCAGAAAGACAAATAAAATTTGTCAAAAAAAAGTAAAAACAAATCTCAAAAAGTACCTACAAAACTGAAAACTTGACATAAAAGGAAAAAAAAACAAAATTTGTGTCAGAAAAAAGTAAAAATATTTGTGCTTAGCGGGCACCGCACAACCCTTATTTTATTACACAGTCAATAGGACAAATAACTAGCCGTTGATACACTTAAAAAGATACTACTGCACGAGGAGATTCTGACACAAAACAGTAATATGAACCTGCATAAATGGGTGTTTTCGTCACTTTGGTCGTCTGTTTAAGAAGATTAAATATATGTTTTTAATTTTTAAAAAATATTACACGTATTTTTATATATTTTTTATTTATATGTTATTTAAAATTTTTATATAACAGTTTATTAATTACTGTTTTAATAATACTAGTTAGAATGATTTATATAAGGATCTGGTTAATGTATTTATTTTTGGAAATTTTTTTTTGAAAATTAAAAAAGTATTTTTTTCAAAAATAGTTAGTTATTGTGTGTCCTTAATACACACATTAGCAAAATCCTTCATATAAATATGGGAAATGTTAGGGCACTCATTAAGAATTTAGTTAAAAAAAGTTTTGATATCACTTTTATGTGAAATGAAAAAAAATATCAAAACATTAATTGTTTTTTTTTCCTTTTTTCATAAAACTTGCTTTAACTAGATTCTTAACCAGTGCCTTAAGGATATTCGTTAGCATGACATTAGGAAACATTTTCTCGAAAATTAAAAAAGTATTTTTTTCAAAAATAGTTAGTTATTGTATGTTTTTAACACACACATTAGCAAAATCCTTCATATAAATATGGGAAATGTTAGGATACTCGTTAAGAATTCAGTTAAAAAAATTTTTGACATCACTTTTCTGGGAAATGAAAAAAGCTGTCAAAACATTAATTTTTTTTTCCTCATAAAAACTTTTTCTAACTAGATTCTTAACTAGTACCCTAAGGACACTCGTTAACATGACCCTATAAATATTACTATTTTTTTTTTTTTGGGGTTGTAGGGGATGTTTGGCTGCCATCTAAGAAATCGAGCCCCTTTTTTTCTCTAATGTTTCTGTGCCGTATTAAATGGTTCAGCTAAGTTCTAAAGGGGGTGGGGACTATTTTCAGTAACGTGTTCAGTATCCAAAGTGGTCCGCTTTTCATTTTGTTCATTTTCTTCACCGGGTCATTTTAGTAAACGGTGATAGTGATACGTATCTAATTGTTATCCACCTCTCACTCGATATTTGTTCATGAGAGCCCCCTAGATAACAAAAATTATTTATTAGGGTAAAATATAAATAATATTAGTCTTTTCAATAGTTGCAAAAAAAAAAAAAAATATTAGTCTTTTCAAAATTAATCAACTTGGTAATTAATATGATTAAAAAAGAGAAAATGATTAACAAATTATGGAATAAGTTGAGTTTAAGGATTAGTCAATTTTAAATAGTCTTAGACTTGATTAGTATTAGCACAAATTTAAGAGAGGTTAATTGCATTTACCGTATTTATTTATATAAAGAGAGTTTACACAAAAATAGTGTACAATGAACTTATACCCAAATATATGTTGTCCCAAAGATGGACAACTGTCACATTCCTTTCACTCTACTTGCTTGCTCGTCCTCTTTTTACAACTTTATTTGCACAACTATAAACTTTAAGGAAAACATGATAAAAAGGAAAACCTGATGTGGATGGATGATTTAGCCCCTCCTGCAATTACACGCCATAAAATGTTAGCCAATGAATCACGAGCTTTGAATCAACTTATTCCTAATAATTTGATTGTTTGAAATAAGTAATCGGATTGGATTATATTGACATTCTACCTTAATTAATAATTGCCCTCAAGATATTTGATAACAAGAATGAAAAATTAGATATTTCATATCGTCAAGAAATCTTGTGGTCCAACAGGCATATTATGATGTTTCTAATCGAGATATTTACAATCCAAATCTTTCTCCTCCCAACCATCAAATTATAGGAAAAAAAAAACTCATCATATTTTTTTATTATTAAAATTTCATAAGATATACGTGAAATTACAAAAATAACCAAACCAAAAGTATGTCAATCGCAAAGGTTATCCACATTCCATATGTTATAAAACCAAGATTGATGTTGCAGTTGATTGTGGTAACTGACTGGCTGCTCAGACAGCATATTTGTATGGTGCGAAACATCAAATTTTTCTCAAAAATAGTGCCCTTTCTTTGCTTTGAAAGATTGCGTGTGGAGCCACTAAAAAATTAGAAGGAAACATGGCCATCCGATTTCAGGGGGTCAAAACAAAGACTCGTGAAACCTACTACTCTCTCAGGTCTCAACCAGTAGGGGTTGGGTTTGGTTTGGTTTAGATATATTTAACAATTCAGCACCAAGTCAAGGATTTCAACTGTGTTTATGACACTTCAGAAGACTTTATTAAATATAATAGATGTGTATCCAATGCAAATATATATATGCATATGCAGGTGGCCCTAACGGCTAAAACACCCTTGTGATCATCCTTCACTTTTTTAGCACTGTTTGCATTTGTGACCCCACATCGATCCATTGTTCTTTAAGCAACATACGCAGAGTCACTGGCCCTTGTGTTTCTTTACTTTCTAATAGTCTTTGCTTATCTCAATCTATCCATAGTCTATGTCAAACCAGATCATGTGTATAAATAGTGGCCGAGCTTGTCTTCAAAAGAGATAAAATATTTAGGATAAATGATTTTTAAACCTTAGAGTTTTGAGTATGTTTCATAACCTTAAACTTATAAATGTTTCATTTAAACCTCAAAAGTTTTTAAAACAATCGTTTCATTTAAACCTGTTTGAAATAAATTTTAGTTAAACTTGTTGGACCAAGTACAAGTTGGTTTTAGACTAATTTGTGATTTGATTCGATCAAATTGGGTTGGAGAAATCCGCCTCTCATTCTGCTTGAACCATGGATGTCAATACCGTACCGTACCGGACGTACCGGCCGGAATATACCGTACCGGCCAGCAATCCGGTACACTCGACCCCCCTGTTTCGTACCGGAAAAAATACCGGGCGTACCGGCCTCGTACCGGCCGTACCGGCCAATTTCGGGCAATACCGGCCGGTACCGGGCGTACCGGCCGGTACAGAAAAAAGTTTTTTTTTTTTTTTTTTTTAAGTTTTGTAATTTTTGAATTTTTGTTAGGACAAAATGGTAACTTATTTGTATTAACTTATTAGTATTATTTGTTTTCTTAATATGCAATGGTAACTTTTAAGCTTTCTATTTTATTTTTTTATTTTTTTTCCCTTTTAATTGATACTAAAGTCTAAAACCATGAATAACTAGTTCTAAATTGAGGAAATATTTTATGGTAAACTTTTATATTTATTATAATATATATATACACAAACACATACATACATATAAATATATATATATATATATATATATATAAATATATATATTTATATTTATAAATATAAAAAATAGCGGTAAACCCGAAACGGTACACCGGTATTGACCGGTATCCGAAATATATCGTACCGGTGGCCAAACCGGTACGGCCTCCGGTACGGTATTGACATCCTTGGCTTGAACTCTCAAGTTAACTTGTTCATGAAAGGTATTGGTAGGGCTAGAGGGTAATTGCCGCACGTCGACCCCCCCTCTCTCCCATTGAACCCTTGGCTCTACATGGTGTACAGAGTTCTCAATTTTGTAAGATAAAGAAATGGTTATGTATTATAAAAATTTGACAGTTAAATTGTATATTTTTTATGTTTTTAGCAAACATATCAAATTTCGTGTCAATTAGATGTTATTTACTATTAAATCTATAAACTTATTTTTTATGTACAATTTTAGATTACAAAAACTTAAAATTTAAACATGTAATTGATAACATAACTATTAATATCCGATCTTTTGAGATTCTTGCTAGGTGTTTAACTAACATTGTTTTGTGAGGCATATCATTAAAATCCAAAAAGTATTGAACTTCTTCTTCTTTTATTTTATATTAAATTATATATATATATATATATATACAGTATTATTTTTTTTAATTTTTTGAGAAGAGAACTTCTAATTACTTCAAAGTCACACAAAACCTACAAATTAAACAAAAATTCTCGTTAAGTAACCGATCACATTCTCGTTGAGCTTTTAAGATTGTGGAGATCTCTTCATTTCAAAGGTGTATCCTAATATCCCAACAACCTGATTCTTGACAGCAATGGCATTAGTTCACATGCATTATTAATCTGTCTCTTCGCCGTAGAAATAGGCAATCCATTTTATATCAGATTAAAAAAAAAAAAAAAAAATCCATTTCATAGTTTGTGGAATGAATTCACATAACTTCTCTAACACTATTATTCCTTACTTTGGCAGAAAGTAATAATTTCCTAATAATACAATATTTTAGTATGAAGCAGAGTGTCTCGCTTCTGAATAGATTATAATAAGTGCATTCGTAGCAAACAAGGCTACGGGGGATAAAGGGTACAAAAATAATGTTTTCTACGAATTTTTTTAGTGACATACATACCTTTCGGTGTGACCAAACTGCTTATAAGTCAAGCATTGTCCACTATACCAAGTTATTTTCATTTAAAAAAAAAAAAAACTCTTACAACAGACACTATCATGTAAAATTATTGTTAGCAATAAACAACTTATTTTTAGCTAGCTGTTCATTGAATGTAAACATAGGAACAAAAAATAACATTAAAAAAAATAAGAGTGTGACGACCATGAAACTTTTGAGCTTAATTACATTAGTAGCCTATCAAATGTAGAGAGAAATTTTTATTCCTATGTCTTTCTAGCTATAGCTAGTTAAGGTTGAAACATGCATCCATAGGCACAAAAACATTAACATTAAACTTTCTGATAATCCTTTTTTTATTTTTATTTTTATTTTTTTTATAATCAGTACATTAACATTTAATTGGGAGAATATCACATATACAAAAAGAACAAAGTATGTTCCCCTAGTTTGGTTGGCTATTAACTCGAGTTGGAATAAGTGCACAAGGGATAATTTGACCTGAGCCTTTATATAAATAGTTGGTCACTACTCACCTCTAATAGGTTTATAGCTAGTTTGAATCGAAAAAAAAAAAGAAAGAAGAGAATTATTTTTGGCACATGTGGGAGAATTTCTCATATCACAAGGATTAATTTGTGGTTCAAGTAGCTTAGTCAAAAAAAAAAAAAAAAAAAAAAAAATAGAAGAAGAAGCAAAGTATTCTATACAGCTTAAACTTATGGTCCCAATGCCAAAAATGGCTTCAAATTTACCCAAAGACATCATAAAAACGAATTTTGAAATACGTTTAAAATAGGGCTAGCATGGGAACTATAATATTTGTTTGGCAAGAAAATTAAAAGAGTTATTCATAATTATGAGAATAATATAATCAAGACGTTACTTTTCTCATTCTTCTTCCTAAATTAAGGATTGGATAATATAAGACTAATTAATTAAATATATGCGTATAAAATATCTAAAAAAAAGAGGAAAAAAATAATAATTAAGAAATGGGATATAGCCGTTATATAGTTATTCCTTTGGCGTATTTGCACTTGGCTGATATTGTGAATATAACCGCAAACTCGTGATAATATAAATTATAAAAGCCATGCATGATGGTAGGAAAATATTCTCATCTAAATGGCTGTATTATAAAATGATGAGATTCCACCGAACACAAACAATGACACGCCAAAAACTTTAAAAAGAAAACATTTATAATCTATATGCAACCGAACGCAGTGGGGTTCCACCACCTGAATTCGACTTCTTTGGTTTCTAATTTGATTTTTCATCAGAAATTTTGGGTCTTCTTCTTTTTTTGTAGGCCCATTTTACATCATTTATTCCCGACATATCAAACACATAAGACAATCCTAAGTCATATGCCTCCCTTCTCTCTCAAATGACAGTTACACATGCAGAGATTATTTTATAAATGTGATTTGGTTGTTCCACAAGATATGTATCTTATGATAGATTATCATTGAACCTTCAATTGTATTGTAAAATTCTTTTTAATTGTTTTACTTTTTCATGGTAATTTCTTGTATTTCTACTAAAAGTAAATGTGAACTCAATTTCCCGGGCCTCAAGAGCACCAAAAAGGAATGAATAGTATGTCTCTTAAAATTTCAATTTTATTCATCCGAGTATATGATTTAAATAGTATAACATAGGCATTGATGATCGTTGGGAAAAGATGTCAAGTTCTTTGATAAGGTGAAGAAAAAAGTTTGGTTGGATTTAGAATAGAAGTGTTGGATTCAAGAGGGTTTAACCTATCACTAGACTTGTGAAATCGATTATGAGTCATTGTCAAGTACTACGACAACTCAGAGTGTGGCTAGAGCTTATTAGTGCACTTATTGGGTTAAAGATGAATAAAGCATGCATATGCAAAAACTTTCAATTGACTATAATTATGAGGTGTCCCTAACAAATGTTCATAAAGGTACAAGATCATGTAGTAGAGGTGAGGTGCATCTGTTGATGGTGTGCAGTTGTGTGTGTACTACCCATAAGTGCAGAATTGCTTCAGAATGGGCATGGGTAGAAGACTAGAAGTAGCGGTGGTGAGAGCTTAATTGAATTGTGTCCAAGATATGTCTAAATTTTGGTTCTACTCTTTTTTTTTTTTTTTGGTTAAAAGGGGAATATATTAAAACATTAACTAGCAAAAAAAGGTGAAGTATTGGCTGAAAGCCTTAGAGAATATAGACCAGAAGCATCCGAATTAAGCATTACATAAAAACTATCATTAGGGGGAATTTTGGTTCTACTCAACCATTATACTATGAAGTTCCGGACATGATGTATTGGATGTAGTGCCATAGTGTTTTAAAATTTTGTAGGTAATCATGTTGACAATATTCTAATGCATTGTCTAGGGTGGCAATTAGTGCTCATGAGTTGTGTTTCTATAGTGTTGATTTATGAGTATTCGATTAAATAGATTGACATGAATATAACACAATTATTAATTGTGTTAGGATCTCCCAACCGTAACACGAAATGTTTATTAAATGAGTTGACACAACACGAAACTCGCATAACCTTTTTAATAAACGGGACATGTTGGGTTGACACAATCCATTTAATAAATAGGTTATTTTAGGGTTAAGTTAACCTAACTAATTTACAGAAATCAACTTATTCCAGGAGTCAATGTTACTCCTGTACTTAAATTTAGGAGTAATTATCATCACCAAGCATATTGGACACAAGAACGCACTAGTAACATAAGACCTTTTTTTTTTTTTTTTTGGTTGTTGTTGATATCCTAGTAACATTAAGACTTAAGTATGTTATGAATACTAGAAAGCATGAGCTTAACAATGGCACTATTATTAACAATGGCTCTATTGTTGATACCAAGTTACTCGAGATTAACAATGGCACTAAACTCTAATAAAATATTGGTTATACAAGAATAACCAATATTTGCTGAATAATTTTGGAAAAACTCATACAAGAATTATAGAGCAATTGAAATGTAGCACTTCATGCATGTCCCATTGCTATCAAATACCAATACCACACCATTCCCATTTATTATCAACCTAATTTTCTATTTCGTTTAAAAGTGGAAGAGAGGGTTTGTGGTTAACGGAAATGATGATGCGAAGGTTCTACCTTGGCGATGGTCGAATTAGCTGTGAGGAGACGATGGTTGGTGGCATGATGGTAACAATGACAGTGGCTTAATAGTTACAAATAAATATTTTTCTAGTTCTTTACCATCTAGGATGAATGTAAAGTTATATTTTGCTGAAGCTGTTGATAAGGAAAGATGAATGCATGAATTTAATTACGTAAAATTTTAATTTGAATAATGTCTAATCATAAGTAGGATTAGACGCATGATAAAATGAGTATATTATTAATTTTTCTTAAGCATTTGATAATGTAATTTTTTTAGATCTTAAACTCAAAAACTTGACTTGAGCTTGAGTACGAGCTTGATATTAAGCTTGAACTTGACTTTATTAATTAATCAAGCTAAACTCAAGCTTTTTGACTTTTTTATGAGCTCAAGTTCAAACCTTATTTTTAGATTTGTCATGAGCTTGAACCAAACTTGAGTTTTTGACTTTTCCTAACAAACCAAGCTTGAACATGCTCTACTTAATAAAGCTTAGCTCTTTGTAGCTTTATCCAGGTCCAATTTTATCAGGTCTACGAGTTTGTTTGGGATCCGCTTATTTTGCTGAAACTGAAAACTTTTTATTAAAAGTATTATAAATAAAGGTAAAAGTTGGTTAAAAGAATACAGTAAGACTCGTAAATAATGTCAAAAAGTATAATGAGACCTATGGATAATAACAAAAATAAATTAAATAGTAAAATAAGTTTACAAAATTAATCATGCTATATGTAAGCTATGTCTCAATTTTCAATTAATTATACCAAAGTACCAAACATCAAGAAATGAGAAAAAAGAAAGTCGAATCAAAAGGTTATGAAGTGGGATCCAGCTTATAAATGGTCCCACACGTAAAAGCGGTGGGGGGATGATGGAGACTTTGGCATGAGTGAAAAAAAATTAAGATCCAAATATGTTTCTGGGATTAGGTCCTTGGGTCTCCTCCCATCATGATAACGCAGCTTAGCCTCGTTCGACACTTGGCCACCAACTTTTCTATCATCCCCACCCTAATAAAAGGGAAGGATAAAACTTTTCATCATTTTGAATTCTTACTCTCTTTTTTTTCTTTTTGCCTACAAATAATTTCATTTCTATTGTTTTGAGTAGCAGAAACTAGAAACTTAGTTGAATTCTCTAAATTTGTAAATTCCAATTTATCCTTCATTTTTATTTTCTTTTCTTTTTGTGAATTACAAAAATTGTATCCCTAAGAATGCCTCTTCTCCTTTGCATCTGGTGCCTGCTCATTCTATAGGATGTTACTAACAGTACCATACTCCTTCCAAGATGACCCCAAAATAGCCAAGTGACAACTTTTAAACTTGTTATTCTAATTGCCTGAAAATTTCCAAGAAATTTCCTTTCTTGTTTACTAACAGTACGAAAATTGCTGATATTGACATAAAAGATTGTAATAGTAAATAGGAATAAACAAAGTCAATTTTAAACTATTCAATTTTCAAAAGTTACTTACTATTGAATACTTAATCAAAGGGAATTGCTTAAGAAATACTAGTTATTATTGGATTTAATCAGAATTAATTGCTAGTCTTTTTCAAGTATAGCTGTAGGAAAAAGATCACAAGTAAGATCATTGTCATGATCGCTTCTCCATTTTGGCATGGAGTAAATCCAAGCTTAGAGAATATATTGTGTGTACAGAAGATACCAAAAAGTCTAATATAATTACAAATACGTACATGTCAACAGCCATAAGAATAGCATGGACACCAAATGTTTGTTTGTGTCATATACTATGTCTGCAAATCAATCACCATTCTCTTACCACCGATATTTCATGCATGGTGACTATTACTTGATTGATGTGTACTTTCTGTATGAGACATCAAGTCATGTTCATTTTTGTATTAATTGGACCGAGTCCTTACATTGCTTATGAATTGTGTGCCAACCAACAATGTCCAATAATGTGTTACTACGTGTGCTATAGGATGTGGAATGGTTGAAAAAACAAATCACTATCCATGGTTAATTACTTCCTAACCAACCGAATCAAACAAAATTATCAAGGTCGGCATGGCATGTATTGCCAACTTACAATTATTGAGAAATGTGTGTGTTTAGAAAAATCCAATTTGGTTTAATATGAAGTGAAGAAATTAATATTTTGGCAATGAATATGATCAAGTGGCATCCATTCTTTTATGTGGGTTTTAATTACGGGGTTGGAATTCCCTTATTTACTCTTAGGGGAAGAAAAAGAAAAAGGAAAATCGTTATGATTCAACCTAATGCTATGGCCTATACATTGAGATTTGACAAATTAGCCTCAAGTTAAAACTATTCATATTTTTACCAAAAAAAAAAATACTATTCATACAGTTAGCTTGAAGTTTGCAAACTTTTAAATGAAATGATAATGTATAGTGAGATTGGATACAGTGAGTTTATCTCTGTGCTAACTGTATATATAGCTCCATGGATACAGTTTGAGTTTCCTATAACCTATGCTTCACATTTTACAAAAATATTAAAAACAGCTTCCACCCCATTTTATAAGGTAAAATCTTAGAAATGATGAATGTCGAATTAAATATTAATATTTTTACGTGCAGATTTCAAGCTATTACCTATACTTAATAAAATTAGGCAGATTTCAAGGTATACAAAACTTGAAAAAAAGATGAAAACAAAAAGAAAGATAGAATGAAAGGAAATGGATGCAAATGTCTCCCATCAAGTAGTTATGATATGGCCCAAGAAAGCTCGGAAAAGAATGCTTATCTGACAACCACTATATGCTGCCATGATTTATTTTTTTTATGCTAATCCCACAAATAAAAAAATCTAGTAATGATTTTAAAAGAGAGAGCCTAATGGGTAATGCATATATACATCAATCAAACTAGCGTTTATCTTCTCTTCCCTCAAATCTTCTCTCCAATCATAATATGCAATAAATGTGGAACTTCTAAAATTATGATTTTTATAAGAGCCATGTTCTCTGCAGTGTGGTCCTCGTTGTCTAGCCAAGTGCATGCAAGCTCATTGACATAATCACTACTCTATCTTTTCTAGAGGAGTCCCAAGATATAAAAGAGGACTTTCCCTTGTGACTTTTTGTATGGCCAAACTAGCAGAACTGGTTGAGAATGGCCAAATAAATGTTTAAAAAAATTACAAAAAGAAAAAAGATGGATTGCAATTAATTTGTTCCTACTGTATGAAAATTAATGAAGTTCTATTTATATAGTGTGACCCTAATTGGGGTGTTAGCACTTAGCAACCCATGACAAAAAATGTTAAAGCCTTGGTGAGACTTTAATGTTATTTGTAACTCCAAGGCGGAGAACCAAGAATTTTGACACACCATTAACACCTAATAGATCGATCAAGAATCACAATTTCAGAATTTGATTTGATGCATTTTTAATCAAGTTAGTTATACATGTGGGTAACCCTAATTGGAGTGCATATATAAAGGCCCATTAAGTATGACTTTTGGAGAGGATGTAGAGGCAAAAAAGCTTGTGTCATTCAAAGAGAAAACCGTAATCTCCACTTATTCAACTCATGAGTTTAGAAGTGAATAGAGACTCATCTTTCATAGTGTTTATGTTGTCATAGTGCACAAGTTTAAAGCCATCTTGGGGTTTGTTGTGGAGTTTAAATCTTCAAGTGGGTATTTGAAGTCGTGAGTAATAGTTTTAAGTCCACAAAGATTCTTATAGGAAAGTTTCTTGGATTCAAAACTGCATTGGTTAATGTTAGTAAGTTTTACAGGTAGCAAATTAAATTTTTTTTTTTATTTTATTAATTTTTTTTTCTCAGTGGGTGTCAGTTAACTTAATTAGTAAAGTATCTTACTTTTAAGGATTTTGCTAACGTATGCCCTAAGGGTACACATAATTAATCATTTTTGGAATTTTTTTTTTGGGAATTGAAAAAGTTATTTTTCATTTTTCGAGAAAATGTTTCTAAAAAAATAGATGGCTTAATGTGTGTCCTTAGAGCACATATTAACCGAACCCTATTTTTAAATAAGAGATTTGGGCTATTATTAAAAATAGACGCCATAGGTTAAAACTATTTCTTAAAAAAAAAAAAAAAAAAATTCTATTTGTATTTTGTAAACATCAATTATATATAATGGATATTGTTTTCCTTAGGGTTGGTAGTTAAGCCCTCAAAATGATTTTCACTTTGGAATAGTTATTCCATTGGTTCTATGTAACCAAACCATATTGGGTGTCTCTTTTAATTCTGCATTTATTTGTTCTGTACAATATTTTGTGTGATTTCTTTAACCGTGGCCGTGAACATAATTGAATTTATTAATTCACATGGCTTAAAAATGGTTCAACAGCACAATCGGAGTCTAAATTTCTCAACATTACTAATATTAGCATTATTCAAATAGATACACATGCAGTCTCAGTAGTTGGTTTGAGTGTTGAGATGATGACGGCACAATAATTGAAATGGTGCATAAGTCGCCTTAATAATCACTAATCATTATACATAAGGCCTAGGCTGAACCCCTAATCTATTGCATGCAGGTTTTACTTTTAGATTGTAAAATAGGCCAAGTTGGTTGATCCATATATTGCTACTAATTCAATGGCCTGGCTTGGTAGAACCACCACGACCAGTCCACACCATACCCACCATTTTGCTACCTATTTTTAATTAAAACATAGCCCCACCATTTTCCAAACCTTACCATCACCGAAACACAAAACTACGAGCTCTTTGTGACAGATTGAGAAATCCACTAAAATTGACTCCCAACCAAGATCCAAGTCTAATTTGCATACTATTATTGAATATTTAGTTTGAATGCTTTTGATTGATCTGAACTGCAGCAAACAAAAGCGGGTACCATGCTGTGCACACTTACAAAAGTAATGAACGCAAACTAGCTAGTAGTTACCTAGGTTGCACGGACACGCCATTTTTGGCGTCGTGTCCGCGTCCGACACATGTCCGACACCGGAACGGGGACGACGCGCCAGTTTCCGGTGTCCGGCGGTGTCCCTTTTTTTTTTTTTTTTTTTTTTTTTTTTTTCGACACGGCTTCGACACGGCGCGGACGCGGTTCCGACGCGTCCGACACGCCATCAGTAAAAAAAAAAAAAAAAAAAAAGGAAAAAAGCACAGATTTTGACAGATGGACTTACCATTACCGTTGATCTGTGACAACCCTAAAACCATAAAACATTTTTAGAATCTGAAAATTGGAAGTTCAAACCACAAAACTCAAGTTCTTCACTTCTTCTCTGTTGCTGAAACCCACTTCGCTGCCGCTGCTGTCTGCTCTTCGCCGGAGTTAGCTCGTGCCGATCGGCGAGCTCTGACGTCGACGGCGTTCCATCCGTCCCTTCCGATCTCCATCTCTCTCGGCGCGGACAACAGGTCCGATTCACCTCTTCTCTGTTCTCTCTGCTTTTTTTTTTTTTTTCATTCTTTCTTTCAAGTGTTAATTTTAGCGTGGGTGGGTGTAATGTTTACTGTTAAGCACTTTTATATATATAACGTGTTTTGTCTGATTTTTTTTTACTGCTGCTGTGGTGCCGTGACCTCTGTCTTTTTTTTTCTTTTTTTCTTTTTTTTTTTAGTTATAACTTATCATTTATAAATTTGTTTTTGTGCCTTGCTATAGTTTTATTTATTTATTGAAGTTAAATATTGTAGGTGAATTATTAAAATGAATCCTGAAAAAGAAAGTGAGAATGAGAAATCATCTTCTGAGAATGCTGCTCCTCTATGGAAATATGTTACTAGATTAGAAAAAGCAAGTGTTGGTGGTGGGAATGTTTCTTTTAGATGTAACTATTGTGAAAAAAATTTTAAGGGGTCTTATTCAAGGGTGAAGGCACACTTGTTAAAATTGCCTAAGTTTGGAATACAAGCATGTGCCAAGGTTGGAGATGAGTATCAAAATGAAATGCAGAAATTAGAAGATGCATTTGAGGAATCTTCACGTAGATTGAAGAAGCCTAAGTTAGTGTCTTTACCAACTGATTCTCCTACTAGTCCTAATTTGGATAGTAGGGAGAGTAGTACAGCTACAAGTCATCCATTTTTCCCAAAAAAAAAAGGGGTTGGGATTGGGAATTCTCCTTTGGAGAGGGCTTTTAACAATCAATGTCGAGAGCAATTAGATTGTCTTATTGCTAGGACATTTTACTCTGCTGGCTTACCCTTTCACGTTGCTAAGAACCCGTATTGGATTGAGATGATCAAGTTTGCAGCTAATAATAATTTAGCGGGCTATGTTCCTCCGGGTTACAATAAATTAAGAACAACTTTGTTGCAAAAAGAGAAGGCACATATTGAGAAGTTGTTGAGGGCAATTAAAGACACTTGGAAAGAAAAGGGTTTAAGCATTGTGAGTGATGGGTGGACAGATGTACAAAAAAGGCCACTTATCAATTTTATGGCTACATCACAGAAAGGGCCAATTTTTATCAAATCCATTGATGGTACCAAAGAGTACAAAGACAAGCACTTCATTGCTGACTTGTTTTTAAAGGTTGTTGGTGAGGTTGGGCCTCAACATGTTGTCCAAATTATTACTGATAATGCGTCTGTTATAAAGGCTGCAGGATCTATTGTTGAAGCTGAATATCCTCATATATTTTGGTCACCTTGTGTTGTGCATACTCTCAATTTGGCTTTGAAGAATATATGTGCACCTAAGTACTCTTTGCAGAATGAGGATGCATATAATGAATGTAACTGGATTGCACAAGTTTCAGATGAGGCAACTTTCATTCGTATTTTCATCACAAATCATTCTATGAGATTAGCAATTTTTAATTCATATTCTCCTTTGAAGTTACTTGCTGTTGCTGAAACACGATTTGCTTCAATAATTATCATGCTTAAAAGATTGTTTCAAGTAAAACAAAAACTTCGAAATATGGTTGTTAGTGAGGAATGGATGTCATATAGAGAAGATGATGTAGGAAAAGCTCAAACTGTGAGGGATTATATTTTGAATGATTTGTGGTGGGACAAGGTTGAATACATTCTAAGATTCACAGAACCTATTTATGAGATGCTTCGAGTGGCTGACACGGATGCACCTATTCTCCATAAGGTGTATGAAATGTGGGATTCCATGATAGAAAATGTGAAGAAAGAAATATACCAACATGAAGGCAAGGAGGACTATGAGGAGTCTCCATTCTATGATGTGGTACACAATATACTTATTGAACGGTGGACTAAAAATTGCACACCACTTCATTGCCTAGCCCACCCCTTGAATCCAAAGTAATTTTTCTATCTCTTTAATCTTTTCGTTTATATTCTTTAGGTATTTCCAAATAAATAAACTAAACTCATTAGTTGTACTTGTTTATTTGTTTTTAACTAGGTATTATACTATTAAATGGATTGAGGAAGTTAGAGGCCGTGTTGCACCACATAAGGATGCTGAAATTTCAGTGGAGAGAAACAAGTGTCTCAAAAGGATCTTTCCTGATCCTGATGATAGGCAAAAAGTTAATGTGGAGTTTGGTTTGTTTAACTCATTACAGGTTTATGATGAGGATAACATGGAGGATAGGTGGAACTACAATCCAATGCTTTGGTGGTCAACTTATGGGTCTACTTTACCAATACTTCAAACTTTAGCTCTAAAACTTCTTGAACAGCCTTGCTCATCATCATGTGCTGAGAGGAATTGGAGTACCTATGGCTTCATCCATTCTATGAGGAGGAATAGAATTACTCCTAAACGTGCTGAAGATTTAGTGTTTGTTCATTCTAATCTTCGACTTCTTTCAAGGAGGAGGCCCGAGTACAATAGTGGAGAATCTAAGAAGTGGGACATTGGTGGAGATAATTGGGATGAGCCATTTGGAGGACCTGGGTTGCTTGAGGTTGCTTATCTCACACTAGATGAGCCAGAGATGGAGACAAGTATTGTTGAGAATAATGATTATGTTGATGATGATGATGTTGTTGTTCTTTGATAATCTTGTAGTTTAAAACTTGTTATCTTTTTATGTTTTTAGTTTGATGTTGAACTTGTTATCCTTTTATGTTTTTAGTTTGATGTTGAACTTATTATCCTTTTATGTTTTTAGTTTGATGTTGAACTTGTTATCCTTTTATGGTTTGTACTTTAAACATTTTATGTGTATTATTGTACTACTTTGGGTGTTAGTTTACTTATTTGTAGTTCTACATAATTTGAATTCTAGATATAAATGTATTTTATGTCTAAAAATATTAAAAAATGTGTCTAAATATAGAATTTAATTAATTATTTAACCGCCGTGTCGCCGCCGTGTCATGTCCTTATTTTTCAAAAATTGCCGTATCCCCGTGTCCGTGTCCGTGCAACTTAGGTAGTTACATCATAACAAAAATCCTCATTCTCATTAGTATTCCATTTCATACTCCATCAGCTTTAATTTGCATGCTACATGTTTTATTTTATTTTTCTTTTTTTCTCAATTTTACACTTTGAATACTTTATAATGAAATAAAAATAGACGTATGGATCAGCCCCAATTATTAATAAAGGCATATTTTGTATATACCTTTTTTTGTGTGGGGAGATATAGAGTTGGGTTCTGTCCCTCCTTATAATCACACCAGCCAAATAAAAGAAAGAAACTAAGGGTAGAGTCATGACTAGAATTGGTGAGACTTACGAGATTGAGTCAACAAGTGATGAATCCCTTAACCCCTAAAATGAGTCCCTAAAAGTCCCAACAAGTGATGAATCCTTACCCTTGCTCACATTCCTCAACCCTTTGATCCTTTAGATTTTGAAGGAATGAGAGGCCCCACATAAAAAAAAAAAAAAAATGTTGAACCTCATAACAAAAATATTGGTGGAATATAGAATAGATATTTGCTACACATCATGTGCCAAAGTCAATCATCAACAGTCCACTCCACACACTATTTGGAGTGGACTGTTGATGATTTTTTGAATGCAAACACACTTAAAGAGATTTTTTGAATTTAACTCGGCCCAGTAGTTGGTCTCTCATGTCCAAAACTCGGTGGGCCTCATTCGTGGGGAAAAAAAATAATGGACATGTTCTATAGACTATAGGTGTTTATACATGTCCTCTCTATATATATATAAACACAGAGGAAGAAAAAGAAAGCGAGATGGAAGAAAGCATGTCCAAAGCGTTATGTTTAGCATTTGTTGCAAAGTATATAACTACGTATAATATTTAGTAGAAAAAGAGTTGTCAAAATCTAGTATTGGTCTTTATATATATGCACATCGCGCGTTGGAACCAGCTTAACTACACGTCTAAAGTGAGGTGAATGCAGATCTACATCTGTAGAGATTGGGCCAAAACCAGAGTTGGGCCTCGGGGGGTCCAGTTTGGTTGAACAAAAACAAATTTATTATACCAAAAATATTAGGCTATGCTTTGAAATTTGCTTTTGTTTTTCGTTTCCAATTTCTTGTTTTTAAGGAAAATTTTTTTTTCTTGTATTTTCAAAGTGGAAAACGCGTTTGGTTAGTTGAAAACAAAAATTAATTTTTCAAGAATAAAAAACAGAAAATTCTTCCCCCCACCCTTTTTTTTTTCCTGAAGTATTCACAATATTTTGTATATTCACTCCAATTTTTAAATTTAAATGATTTGTATGTAGTCTTCAACTCAAAGCATGAAACTTATATATATATATATATATATATTTTTTTTGAGATGCTAGAAATGAAACTTATAATTGAAAATTTTCAAACTACCATAAGGAAAATAGGCTTTTAAATGTGACAATTAAGTGACTAAAGTTTATATACAAAGGCATCAATGATGCCAATTATTCTCCAACTTCAAATACATCAATGATGCTTGTTATTTGTCAACATTAACTTTCTAATCTGATCACTGTAAGTTCATATTTCAACTAATATATAAATCTTAAGTCCAAATATTTACCCAACAATTATAATAACAATAACAACAATTACTTTTGTCAGAATATAAAACAATAATATGTAATTCAGATGGTAAAAAAAAAAAAAAAAACACAAGTTAAAAATAAAATAAATAAATAAAGATATGAAAATATTATCAACGTTGGGGGAGGGGAACTAGTTGAAAGCAATATAGTTTGGAGCTTTATGCTGAGTCACGTGGGCTCACAAAACCAAAGAGGAACATATAACAATGCAAAGAAAACAAATTGAACTGAAGGAATAGAAGACGAGACGAAGGAGAAGAAGAAGGGGGCTTGCCAAAAACTGTGAAACACAGTTCAAATTTGCTAGCAGAAATTGAAATCTGAAATTAGGGAGATGGGTCTTGGAGTGAAGAAGATGAATAACAGTCTGACGAATTTATCAACCACAAAGAAAGTCGTAGAACAAGAGGAAATCTGAAATTAGGAGGAGAGAGAGAGAGAGGGAATGGGTCTTACTAGGTTCTCATATAAGCCTGAAAAAACACAAAACTGAAAATAGCTAATTTTTCTTTATAAATTAGAAAGGAAAACTATTTTCTATTTTTCATTGGTTTCAGCTAACCAAACAAGTTTTTAGTTATTGGATACAGAAAAATGGTCATTGAAAGCAAAAAATGGAGAGAAAAAAAAAATAGTTACCAAAAGGTCCAAAACGTTACCTTATGTTTTCCAAAAAAGTATGGTGATTTTTTGTTACAAAATAATGACCTAATCTTTCTTTATTATGTAGAAAGAAGAGTATAAGAAGACAACCTATACTTTGCACTTATTTACATAACTCATAAAGGTAGGAGAGTATTATTGTGTACGAAAGTATGTAGGGTAGGAGGCTTTGATACCAGTTACAGACACAAGTACATTGCACGGTTATTGTGATGTGGGCCTAAAATTTCAACAATGCACTTGGGAAGAACAGAATGTGGTTATTTTATAGGTGTGCTTGTTTGGAGGTAAAATAAGGTGGATGAAAATTTTAGAGAGAAAAAGGGAAGGAAAACTTTTTTGGAGTGTATTTGGTTGGGTGGGAAGGAAGGAAAATAAATGGGGTCTAGGTGTTTTTTTCCCAGGCCTATCAAAAAATTTTATCTCTAAAATGAAGATAAAACTAAATGGAGAAAATGAGGCTGCTTAATGGACAAAATGCCCATATGCACTTGCACATGGACAATTCGCCTAGTTCCTTTTTTTTTTTCTTCTCTTGGTCATTGCCCCTTTTTTTTTTTTGAACTAGACATGACCTTTTTTTTTTTTGGGACATGATTTTTATTTTTTATTAAATTGGGTGATTGCTTTTTTTTTTTGGGTTGTTTGTTACTTTTTTGTTTTAATTGGTCATCATTTTTTAACAAAGGCTTATATAAACTCACTTTTTTCATCCCTTCACTTTTTCACTCCCAACCAAACAAAGAGGAAAGAAATTAAAATCTTTTCTATCCTTCCACTTTTTTATCCCCCATAATTTTCTATCCTCCCACTTTTTCACCTTTCCCATTATTGAGAGAGATTTCAATAATGGGAAGGGGGTTAATATGATGATGAAGAAAGAGGGGTTGATTGTATTTTTGGTTTTTCTCCCCAATTCCAAATAATAATTCTATTTTAAAAAACTTTAGTTTTTCAAAAATATTCTTTATTAATTTTATGAATTTTTAATATAAAAAAGACACTTAACAACAATCAATCCATCATAATTGGATGGAATACCTAATTAAATAAACTTGAAAGTCAAAAAACTTTAATTTAATGAAAGTGAAATTAAATGAAAAAAAATGAATTTTAAGCAAAGTTAAACAGTGCAATTTGCATTTAGCCTAATAATAAAAGTTTTTTTTTTTTGGCTAAGTGTGAAGTGAGTTTTCAAACAATTTAATAACTTGTACATATATGTGTTTATTTCAAGGGAGTCAATTTCGTATTGAAAGCCATTTCGGTTTAGTTAGGGGAACAAAATATTTCGGTATTGGTGTACCATTTCAGGATTACCACTATTTATATATTTCTATACATTTCTATATGTTTGTATTTATTTATGTAAGTATGAATTTATTAATTTTTATGCTTATCAACATAAAATTTAAATTGCACATATTTTATAAGCCTAAATATAGCTTAAGTTCATTAATTAAATATATTAACTTAAATAATATGTGTTTTTTACAAATATTTTTTATTGTACTGACCGAAATGCCAATACTTGCCAAAGCAACTGAAACATCCTGATATAGTCAATATAGGTCGGTACAATCCGGAATTTCATCTAGTACATTTTAGAGGAATACCGGTACCCATTTAATGGTCAGTATGGTATATTTCCCTGGTATAGCCAGTATTGGTAAGATATTGACTTCTCTAATTTATTTGTTAGAAAAAAGTACAACATATCTCTTTAGGGAGTTAGTTTCAATAAATATTCCAATTCAAATTATACAATTGTGTATACCATGTGACTGTCATCTTATTACAATTCTCACGTAATGATGGTTGTTGAGTAGGATTTGCATGATTCTTGTTCATGTCATTGCTGAATTGCTGTCAACATTATTTCCAAAATTTTGCTTTCTTGATCCTTGCTATGACCGTAATTACTAATTACTGCTAATACTAATAAGGAATAAAGATCATACGTGGAAGTGTTCCACTTTATATTTATCAACTTTAGTATGCCAAGTCCATAAAAAAAACCTTTAGTATGCCGGCAAGTGTCTATTTTTTTTTTTTTTTTTTCAAAAAAGAACTTTGGTTACTTTATAATAGAAATTAAACCAATGAATTGGATTTTGAATTTAATATGGGCCAAGTTTTTTTTTTTTTTTTTTGAAACTAATCCTCTAGAGTTTCTAGTCATTCTAGGGAATTGAGGAGACTAATGTGTGAAAGACTTGACTTTGACTTTTGAAATTGCTTGTTTTAGTGGATTGTGATAAGGTGGCAAAATCTTAGCCTTCTATTGTAAAAGGAATGTGAGGATTAAAGAATTTTACATGGTAAAGCATCTTAAGAACTCCAAAGGATGTTGTTCCTAGCTAGACTTGGAGAAATTATAAAGTTCTTATGGTGGATAAGTGATGTGGTCCACCATTCTAGTAAAAGATTCTTACTTGTTTAAAATTGTGGAGTTTTAAATAAAAACTAAATATTGACTAAGCAATTTTAAATAGATGAGAGTCTTTTATTGGAATAATAGACAAATGACGTGGTCCACTATGAGGATTATATAATTTCTCCTAGACTTGTGTCCAAAAGTAACACATAATTAAATAGGGGCAAGATTTAGGTACAGTATTTAAGTACTTTTTTTAGGTTCTTCTCTTAAAATTCTCTTATGTGGATTTTTTCTCATAGGATGGAAGTGTATTTTTTAATTCAATAGCCATATGACTGAATCTTAAGAAGGGAACTTAAAGAATAACACTTAAAGTATTGTACCTAAGTTTTGTCTATTAAATAGACACTTACATTTTTGGCTTTTTGCATAGATTCAGAATTTGAGTTTTGTCATAGAAATTTTTTTTCCCTTTGGGATATGCTTTCATAAATGAATATTTTTTGTTAATGAATGGAATTACAAAAAATATTAATGATCTTCCATATGAGCTAAACAATCAAAAATAGTATTTATTTATTTATTTGCTTATTTTAAGGTTGCAACCAAACATAAGAAAACATAAGAAAATAAGTAAGTTTTCTAGCAAACAAGTCATTTTCAACAAAGCCTCTTATTCCCATAAAAAAAAAAAAAAAATGAAACGTAAAGCAGTGATACTTGTATTTTAACATGGTGTGAAGTATTAATTTGTTTGCCTAGGATTCTTTGGTTATCAGCGTGAATAGGTGATACTTTAACCTGCTCTTAATCCAATTATAATTCCTTTTTTCCTATCTTTTTCTTTTCCCCTGATTCCTTTTGTTTAAAAAAAAAATATTCATACTTTTTGCAATCTGTTGGGACATGTTGTCTTCCAAAGTCTGTCATAACAACAAATACATGCCTTACAATTAAGTACTAATTAACATTTTTGTTCATTCTTACAATCAAATAAATTGTCCCACCTCTTGAATTGCTATGCTCTGAATGGCATAAACAAATCAAAATTGATCTTAACTACTATCTGAGCTTTCGCGTGCACACTTTAACTTTTATGTAAGGTGAATCACTTTAGTGTAGGCCATCAAGAACTAATGATTAGAGGTCTCTGATTCTTTCTTGTAGAATTAACGTTCGTTATGCAAGTAAAAGAGAATAAGTCCTTTGGTAGAACTGGGGCTGGTTCATTTTGTTGGTGCTTTGCTAAAGCACAAAGTTTCCTCAATATTCAAGATACCAAACCCAACAAGTAATCCCAAGAACAATGTATTTACCATTTACTCTTTAAGCTTTAGGGAAGAGATTTCTATAAGAACTCACTCAACAAATACTGAAAGAACCATAGGCATTCAAATTTAAACACAATTTCTTTTTTAAGAAACAAAAATCTTCTTTAGCTTGACACCCATCTAGCTCCCTCCTACCATGGACAGAAGATCAGAATACTATAGCGCAGCCTCTCGTTTAACTTATGTGGCACA
This sequence comes from Quercus lobata, assembly GCF_001633185.2. Classification (NCBI taxonomy): domain Eukaryota; kingdom Viridiplantae; phylum Streptophyta; class Magnoliopsida; order Fagales; family Fagaceae; genus Quercus; species Quercus lobata. Next base: position 38,796,564 of record NC_044906.1, on the reverse strand, counting down.
CTTTTTTGGCCTTACGGCTTTAATTCTCATTCTTATTTGGTTGCTGCATTATCGGGGGGGCCTGAATTATGAATCTAACAATCCAGACCTAGTATTCAATGTAAAACAATTACTTACAATTTGCTTATTTTAACAATGTTCATTCTGGTTCATGGTATAATTATGAGGGAAATCTTGAAATCTTTTTCTTTTTTGGCAGGTTCACCCATTTCTTATGTTCTTTAGTTTGATTTTTCTTGGTGGTGAAGGTATATATTTTAGCTTTCTCAATGTTTTTTATTTGAGAAAAAAAAAATCATAGAAAATGCTTAAAATTGCAAACTTAGAATCTAGCGTTATCTGAAATAGAAATTGCTAGTTTTTGTAAAATATAAATTTCTTTTTATTTAGTTTGGAGCCTTTGGAGATCAGAAAAACTCTATTGATTTAATTGAACTTGCTAATTTTTATCATTGGTTCATGTTAGAATTATGAATAAATAATTAAATTCATAATTTTCTAACAGTTCAAACTTTCGGAACAATCAATATATAATTTACACTATATTCTGTTAACACTAACTTGAGTTTGGTGTTCTGAGCAGCAATGATGGCATACAAAACAGTACGTGCAACTCATCCAGTTAAGAAATCAGTTCACATGCTAGTTCACCTGCTTGCTATAGTTCTTGCCATTGTTGGGATATGCGCTGCTTTCAAGTACCATGACATGATATACAAGGAAGATGTGTATAGCTTGCATTCATGGATTGGCATAACAACTATCTGCATGTATTGTTTGCAGGTAACAACCCAAGTTTTACCTATAACTGTGTTTAAACATGAAAAACTTGGGACAAAATCATCCAAAGAACAAAAAAGAATCATCCCAAGTTTCCAAACTTTCATTTATATATCAAAAAAACAAAAGAAGTCTCACACATTTGTCGATGATCTTTGTTTTGCAGTGGGTGTTTGGTTTCTTTACATTCATGTTTCCAAGAGCTTCAGTTCCAACAAGAAATAAATTTGTGCCATGGCATTTGTGTGGGGGAAGGGCACTCTTATACATGGCAATATGCGCAGCTCTCACAGGGCTGTTGGAGAAGTCTACTTTCCTGCAGCTCTCACCGCATCAACATGAATCGCGTTTGCTCAACTTTACTGGACTGGCCATTCTTTTATTTGGCATCTTTGTTGATCTCTCGGTTGCTCTTGGTTATTATACTCTTTAAACCGCATATTAGCGTGATTTCTATGTTTTCTTTCTTTCAATCATCTCAAGTTAATTTGATTGCTGTCATAATACCTATATTATTATAAGTTTTGTAATTAAGTTGTCCCACGAGGACCGGTGTGTGTTGATTGTTTGAATGGCTTGCCATTTACCCCTATTAAATATTTTTGGATTCACAAAAATTCTCATGGCTTAATGATTCAACTCTGTTTCACTTGAATTCAAAGAGTTTATTTCATAATTAAGATTTTTGGTTTGCCCATTCTTATTGTTAAGACTATATTTTCTGAATCTAACGATATACAAACCGAAACATTGTTTAAAAATTAAAATGATGTGTCAATACTCAATAGATACACATTTAAATTTATAATATTTAATATGAACTAAAAAATAGCTACATCATTTTGATGCTTTATTTTTATTTTTATTTTTTTGTTGAGAAAATTCGTTTTTGATGCTTAAGGGCCATTTTTCTTTAGGATCCAATAATAGCCTCTTATAAGTGGTGTAGAGTGAACCTTCACCAAAGTTTAGTACGAAGCATTAATTGAAAATTTTCTTTTAGCCAATTATTGATATATGGCTCAAAATGGGTTAGGGCTATCCAAACCCAACCGACATTTAATGGAATCGTTCGACTTGGAGCCATCCAAATTGGCATTGACTCATTTTAAGCAAACACAGGTGGTCGACAACGGGTCTTTGGCTTCAATTACTGATGTTGACGGGTCAAGTGGCGGGTTTCCATCTCCAAAACCTGAGCCACTTGATTCGAGTGATGAACCGCTAAAAAAATGGCAGGTCTCCATCTTCAAAACCTGAGCCACTTAATCCAACCGACAAACCCCTAAAAGAAAATTGGATCTCAGATCCACTAAAATCCAACGACGATATGGTGGTTTCAGCTTAGATCCAACGAATATCTAGTGATTTTTGCTTAAATTTGATGATTAATTTTCAGTTTTTTGTTAAATTTTTATTATTGAACAATGATATTTAATTCTCTATATGAAATTCACTTTAGTTTGGTTAGTATTGATTCAAAAATTATTTTTTTAATTAATCAAATTGACCTTAGTTTTGTTAGTATTAAATAAATTTATTAAATTAAAATTTAAATACATACCACACTAGACATTATTGCCTTTAGGCCCCTAATAGAGCCGGCCTTGCTTAATTCCAACGGAAAATTACATCATCATAATGCAAGAAATTATAATAAAACATGCGCAAATTAAGCTAAAGTCAAAAACTCCAACTTCATGGCATTGGCTATTAAGGACGGAGCCAGGATTTGGAGATTGGGGGACAACTCTGCTCCTAGTTGTGTGTGACAGCTCTGTTGCTGCTTAGCCCATTATTTATTTATTTTTAATGCTTGTGTCTACTATTGGATAATTTCAAAATTATTTTGTTTAAACTTTTTTAAAGAGCTGAGTTGTTTATATTTGTGCCTACTATTGGATAATGAAAAAATTATTTAGTTTAAACTTTTTAAAGAGCTGGGTTGTTTATTTTGGGTGAAATTGATTTATTGGGCTTAATTTTTTATTTTTATTATTTTATCTTTGCTATTGATAATTTTTGTTGTCAGGCTAATTTTTTGGAGTTTGTATATTTTGTTTTAGATTTTAGATCTATAAATTTTTTAGGGATAATAACACTCACCTTCCTTAAGGTTTGAAGAAATTACACTTCACCCCAAACTTGAAAGGAAAAACACTTTCCCCTATTGACATCTGATTGACCAAATTTTGTTAAATTAATATTAAAAATGTTATTTACTAAACTGTCCTTAGCTTAAAGGCAAGTTTCAAGAATTATCCTCAGTTTCAAAATTAAAATTCATTGTATTTAATTATTAACTAAAGTGTATTTTAAAATATTAAATATGATTTTTTTTTCTTTTTTTAATGAGTTATGGAGAGATTTGTCATTGCAAATGTTTTAGTCTTTGATAAATTTTGCATTTTTATTCTAAATTTATCAGTTATTTTTTATTAACCATGTTAAACTTTTGTAAAGAAATTCTTATAGAAACTTAGAATATTTCGTTACTTATACAAACAAAAGGGGGAGTGTATTAATTTTTTTTTAAACCTCAAGGGAGGAGAATGTCTTTCCATTTAGGTTTAGAGTTGAGTGTAATTTCCTCAAATTTCAAGAAAGGAGAGTGTAATTACCTTAATTTTTTTATGGCCTTTAAAACAAGAAATATGCTAGAGTTACAAAATTTTTTATTATTTATAAATAGCTAATGTGGTGAGTGGTTATTGATAAGTTAAAAAATAATGTAAATAGTAGGCACAGATGTGAACCAATAAGAATTTGCTTCCTCAATAGTTTTTAAAAATTTTGTAGAAAAGTTTGTGGTTATAGTATTACTCTTAAAGAAATCAATGGTATTGTTATGGGGGACAAAATGTAATTTTATAGAACAAAAATTACTAAAATTAGGACTAGCGAATGAGTGGCTCTATCCTTGTTGGCTAGTACTTACTTTTCCAATGAGTGGCTCTGTCCTGTTGGCTAGAACCTGCATTTCCCTACGTAGGGACTTCTCATGGTCATGGAGTCCAAGTTACTTCACTTCATGTATTGCGCCTTGCAACTTTTATTTTTTCCACCCAAATGGGACTTGTGCCCCAAGGATCTCACTTCATGAGGTGGGCTTAATTTGCGGCTCATGTTTTTCTGTACTTCACAGATTAGGGTTCATGACACATATTCCTTTTCCTCTCTTCGTCGGATGCTTCCCCAATAATTCCCATATTTACACAAAATAAACTTTGGATGGGATCAGAGTTGGCCCACCCATTAGGCCAATTAGGTAATTGCATAAGACCCCAAGTAAAAAAATACCTTCAAATTTTAACCAATTGAACTCCAAATATTAGTCTATAGATTAAAAAAAAAATTTTTTATTTAAAAAAAAGAAAAAGAAAAAAGAAAAACAGAAAGAAGAAAGAAGAAAATAAATCTATTACAAATTTTATTGTATGAAACACTTAAACATAAAAATTGACATGGCAATGAATGGGATTGATGAACTTCAATCACCTAATAAATTCATATTTAAGTTATTTTATTGTGATTAGTAACACACTGATTTATAAGTTTTATATAATAAAATTTGTATTATTCATAACACAACCCGATCACACCACAGCCCAAGCCAAAATGGACAACACCACCACTGAACAAATACAAGATAAATTATGATGGAGCGATCTCAAATGCAGACAACAAAGTAGGGGTTGGAGTGGTTGTTCATGACTGCAATGGTGAGGTAATGACATCCTTAATTCAGCAATTGGAGCAGGCATACCAGCCCGTGGAAGTGGAAGCAATTGTTGCGTGTAGAACAGTGGAGTTTGGCAGTGAGATTGGAGTGGACTGTGCTATTGTGGAGGGTGATTCAAAAGTGATAGTAGGCTTTGAGGAACAACGGCAATGGATTAATTCCCTTTGCACCACTGATAAATGATGTCTCTTTATATTCGGGTTTGTTTTCAGAATTGTTATACTTTCATATTAGGAGAGATGGCAATAAAGTTGCTCATAATTTAGTTAGGTTAGCTTTGAACACACCAAATTGTACCGTGTGGATGGAGGATGTCCCATCTCGCAACTTACCTTTTGTTCGGGCTGGTTTGGCCGCGCTTTGATTTTATTTAATGAACGTCTTCTTTCTCAAAAAAAAAAAAAAAAAAAAAAAATTATAAAAATTTCTCCTCTTGGGTTGTGCTCATGGATTGTTTTCTCCAACAAATACAAACGAAAAGTTGTAGTACTTGGAAACATATACTATAAAGTACTGTAGTACATGTTTATATATATATATATATAAATTAATTAATTAAAAAGAAGAGGCTATAGGTGGCCCACCATCCACTCCATTTTTATTTTTTAAAATAAAATTTTATTGTTTGAATTTATTGGTTTATTTGATTAACAACAAAATTAAGTTTTGTGAAAAAGAAAACATCAAAAAATATTTAACTAATTTTCTTTTGCTATATTATTTGATTGCTGAACCAAATAGCGTTTCTTTTAGTCATATTGTGTTCTTTTATCTAACTCATTGAGGAATTTAATAAATCCATCTTTATTTATACAAGTTGAGACTATTAAATAAATTTATGATTTTGTGAGGTTATAATAGTACATTTTATAAATCAATTGCTATTGCTCTATATATTATTTTTTAAAATCTAGTTATTATAATTTATAGATAGAATTTCTTTTAATTTTTAATTTTTAATTTTGCATCTTACAAAGCAAGAAGAATATATTTCAATTAAACAAAATATTATTTAATTGGTATTTAAACAAAATATGTCCAATTTTAAGCTATTTGGCAAACTATTAGGGTCTTTTAGGCTACAAGATCATGAATTCCATCAACATCCTTTAAATCTCCAAAATTTTTGTGGGCAATAATTGGATAAATGAGGACTCACTTGTTTATTTTAATCTACGTATTTATCCTAGGTATGATTAAAACTTTTGGTACCAAAGTGATGCATGCTTTCTTAAGTTACTTTCCTTTCCTAATTGGTGTTTATAAAATGTGGACATTGTTGATGTGGTTGGGTTTCAAACACTTGAACCTTGTTGTGAGTCCCACATTGGTTATGAGTGTGTTCTTATTAGTGTTTTTTTCTTTTGATAATCGTGTTCTTATTTGTGTTTATAAACTATTGTGGACTCCCTTTGATATCTTAGGATATGGGGCCAATGTAGGCATGGTCATTATCTATATCACAAATGTGCAATCCACCACTTTGTGGGCTTTTATATCCGTTTGTGATCGTTCGTTTGTGATCATTGGTCCTTAGGTTCTCTTCTAAGCTAGGAAACTATTCTATTATTTTCTGACAAGTTAGAGGTTTATTTAACACACCATCATAACATTTTTTCCATTATTTCTATTATTGCTTTCTCGATCAAATGACCCGAGTATGGTTTATCTTCCTCAGGTGTTCTTGCTCTCTCCCACATATTTCTCTCTACCTCAAAATATTTTCTTGATCAATTAAAAGGAAAGGCATTTGTTAGAAGGTTGTTCTTGATTTTTGTGTAAGGAAGTGAGTCAAACACAATAGTTTGATCTTGGGGAGTTGTTTGACTTGAGAACCATTCATGTCGTGTTTTACTCTAGGTAGCATAAATCAACCTATAAGGATAATGCATTCACATAATTCTATAACTTTGTGAAATCGTTCCTAATATTGTGTTCTTGTTGTTATTTATAATTTGGATTAAATAATTATTTTAGAAGATTTTGTTTATTCACTTATATATTTTCAACCAAAAAAAAAAAAAATTAAAGATTCTCACTATCTTAAAAATGTAAAATTATAAGATTCTTATAATCGTGAAAGAATGTTTTAATTAAGAGCTTAATAAAATTTTAAAAGTTACAAGAAACCATTATATATAGATACCTGTTGACAATAATCTCACATATAATATATATGTTCTGGAGATAAACACCTCGGAGAATTTTCTTAAATAATTAATAAAACATATAGAGACACATTTTAACTCAAAAGACCTAAAGTCTAATGGATTTGTGCTTAATTATATTATATCAATCACTCATTCTTCTCATTATTATTAAATGTTGGAAAGTTTCAAAAAAATGTAATAATTTAATTTCCAAATTGCTTTATTCTTAAAATTTCTATATATAAAAATAAAAATAAAATTAAAAATAAAATTAAAAAAAAGAAAAGAGAAGAAATTGATTCGGTGGTCATGGGCGCATTATGAGTTATAAATCCAAACGTTCCAGATTCAAAAAAAAAACCCTAACTCTGAATTCATTCAAACTCATCCAATACACGGGTCTAAGCAGGTGGTTTGTGCATCTGGGATTTACTTGACATAAAAATAAAAATAAAAAGTTGTATTTCGTTAGACTTATACAAAAACTTGGCTTTGCAAAACAATTTTTTGGCCAAGAGTATGGTCACCCTTTGGCTAAAAGTTGTGGCATTTGGCAAAGTTGGTGCCTAGTATTGGTTGGTGAGGAAGTGGTGTACTGGTATTGACAACGAATCAATGGAAATAAATGTTTTAATAGTCAAATTTTATATTGGATTGGACATTGGAACACCTATTCCACACGGTGCGATCAATGAATATACAATTGGTTTTGAAAGATCTGGTAAAACGAAAAGGTACATTTGCTTTGTATAATGTACTTTCGAAAACACTGCAAGACAACATTAGTGTAAGATCGATTTTCAGTTGGAGCTAACACCTATTCGTGGCATTGAATCATACAATATTACACCCATTTATGAAAGCAATGAGGTCTCTTGTTGAGACTAAATTTACAAGTGTCTCACTTCTCTCCATCAAGACACAAACTTAGAGATTCAGATAGGTGCAATGGCAACTACAAGTCGTAGCTACCAAGTCTCAGCAAACTCAGTCACAATATTTGCTCATGTGCTAGCCAAGCAGTGACAATCCTAGCTCTTGTTTGGATCCTACACTTTCGACGACAAAGCATCGATTTCAAATCCGACAGCAAGTGGATGATACTCAATGGCAGTTCGTAAACAATTCTTGTATGCACGTATATATATTCGATGAAATTATTAATATCTTGCTGAAAATTTGCTAGACTTCATTTTCCTTTTCCTTCCATTTACAGCAGGTGCATGTACTTCTAACTATAATTGGCCTTGCTTTAATTGGAGAAGGTAATCTTTTTTTTTTTTTTTTTTAATTATTGTGCAAAAAAAGATGGGAGGAAAAAGATTTTGATATCTCAATAAAAAAAAATTAGGATAAAATGCAAAACCCACCCTCTCAGTTTCTTCAGAATTCATTTAGTCTTTTAATTTTGCTTTTATTCATTTCAATCCTCTAAATTTCAGATTTATTCAATTAAGGTATTTCCGTCAATTTTTGTTAAAATTTTTGAAAAAAAAAATTGGAAAATACTTTTCAATCATTAATTGAATTTTTTTAATTAAAAAAAATTGAAGAAAAATTAAAAAAAAATTAGAAAATTAACCACAGCATATAACAAAATTTGATGGAAAAGCTTTAATTGAATAAATTTGGAATTTAGAAGACTAAAATGTACGAAAGCAAAGTTAGAGGACTAAAATAAATTTGGTGAAATAAAAAGGATAAGTTTTGCATTTTAGACAAAAAATTATCAACAAAATTTTTAATTTCTTTTCTTTCCTTTTTTAGAATAATATTTTAGAAAATTATTTTTCTTCTACAACCTGAAAATCTGTCAAAATAAGCACAAACTATGAGTTTTGAAAGTATGATATAATTTGTATACCTTCTATGAAGTTAAAATTGTCACAAAGACTTTAGTGAGCTTTCTGGGAAGTTTTAAGCTTCCTTAACCCATTTTCAATTGAATCTACTTTTCAAATAATAAAATTTAGATATAGTCACTTAGATTTTATACATTATTCACATCAAATATGCTAACAAATTTAATTTTTAGCACCTTAAAAAGCTAATTTATTATATTTTATTTTTTTGAGAAACAAACACACACACATACACAGGGGAGAGAGAAATGCTAATTTATTTAGTTTAATAGTTCACTTTATAATATACTTTATGTGGGGCCGGGGAACTTATGATCTGGCCCACGCTCTATTAGGGCTCGGGGCCCATGCCGAGGAGGGTATGTGCCGAGGACGAATGGGGAAAGGCCGAAGTGTCGAGGGGAACAGTCGAGGACAACCCTGTCCTCGGCACTCCAGGACTTCAAGGGGAAGAGCAACGTCTCGATGAAGGCCGCCCCCAAAAAGCCTCCTAAAGGATATGCGAGTAGAATGGGACCCATGTGGGGGTACGGTGCAAAACTGGTTCAGGGTAAATACGTCCCCTCCGCATTAAATGCACCCGCCAGTGTCCTGACCATGTTAATGAGAAAAGACGCCTGGACAGGGTGACTTCGATCATCGCAACTAACAGAAAGCAAGGAGGGACAGCGGATGGGAAGGGTACAGAAGTAGGCACTTGCCTGACCAACAAGTGGAGGGCTAAGATCAACCAAGAAAAGCTATATAATGTGAAGATTAATGCACCAAGAAAGGGACTGGGAAAAATGGCCAAAAACCAGAGCCTCCTAGCCCGCCTCCAGGAAAAAGACTCCTAGGGCGAACACGATTTAATTATGTATGAACACTACGAAAAAACTACCGTCTGGTGACCAAGGCCTAGCTTTTCAAACCCACGCTCTATAAATGATATTGTTTGGGCCTTTTTACGTGCGAACCCAATACTATTATGGGTCGTCACAAATCGTGTCCTTACACTTTACATTAAATATTCTATTTTTTACATGCAACCTATTAAAATAATATAAACAATACAACATATTAATTGTCAGCAATGACATGGATGACATAACTGGTTAGACAGATCACACACAAAAAAAAAACATTGAATTTGGGTTGTCTCAATTTCGAACAAGAACGAAATTGTATACATCAACCCAAAACTTGATACACCAATGGACTCATTAGTAGAGGTTAAGAAGTTTTGTACTTTAAAAAGAAAAACATAACACTCACTTAGTAACAACTCACAAAATGAAACAAAAAAGAGAGGATTTTTCGATTAAGGCTCTCTCAACAATAGTACAACAAGTGCCTCTCACCCTGAAAATTGCGCATGGAAGGGTATTTATAGATAGGTATAGGTTTACTTTTAATAGGCGTTGAAGAAGAATTAGGATTGAAAATTTCATAACTTCATTCGATTTATGGTAATTAATCTTTTCCTAATTTTAATGATCGCTTGAGCAGGGCTTGAAGTTGGTCAAGCAAGTCTTCACAGAATCACAATCCCGTAGCCTTCAAACAACAATCTCATAACCTATTTTAACTAATTTGCAATGAATATTGTTAATATATATTTACCATACATGTACATGCGTAGCCCACTGAGAGCCTAATGCGCTAGGCATGTACGTGTATAGTAAGGGTGAGTTTGGTTCAGCTTTTTGTAAAAGTGCATAATGAAAAAGTGGAGTTTTGTTAAAAGTGCATAATGAAGAAGTGGAGTTTCAAAAAGCTGATTGTTTGGTAAAAACTGTTAAAAAGTGCATAATGAAAAAGCTGAGTGTTTGGCTAGCACTTATAAAAGTGGCAGTTTGAGGGATAAATTACCAAAAAGGACAATGTATATATAAGGGAATTTATTTTATACTTTTTTTTTATTTTTATTTTTTTTATGTGAGTTTGTTTCATACTTAAATCAATTTTTCTCTTTCTAAAAAAATTATTTTTTTCTTACCAATATTAGCTAATAATAACATACCACTTAAGATTTATTGTGAAAGTATTGTAAAAATATTGTGATAAAAATTGATAGTAATTTTAATTTTAACATACTATTAAAATTATTTTTTTCTCACCAATATTAGCTAATAATAGCCTACCTTAAAATTTATTGTAAAAATTTCGTGAAAATATTATGATATAATTTCTTTTTTTCTCTCCACACACGTGACTCTACTTCCTTTTTTTTTTCTTTTTTTTTTTTTCTCCTCTTTTTTTCTCATCCACCCACATAACCACACTCTTTTCTTTTCCTTTTTCCTTCTTTCCTCTACTATCTTCAGTCCAGAACATTCCCAGCTCTCTTTCTTTTTCTTTTTTTGCCTCTTAGCACTTCGGTCCAGAACACAGCTCTGCTTCTTTTTTTTTTTTTTTTTTCTTTCCTCTTAGCACTTCAAAACAAACAAAGGAACCAAACTCACCCAACTCATCCAACTCCAGAACGTAACCGTAAGTGCTTGGATCGGGAAGATTGGATGATCGGAACCAACGCCAGAACTCATCCTTTATTCTTTTTTTTTTTCACACTCTAGAGAAGAAGATGATGATGATGAAGATGAAGATGAAGATGATTGAAACATAAGGATTTTGGGATTTTGGGTTTTTTTTTCATATGGATTTTGGGTTGATTTTGAGTTGGGTTTGGGATGGGTTTTCCGGATTTGAGTTGATTTTAAGTTGTTTTTGTGTTGATTTTGAGTTGTTTTTGGTTTGGTTTTGTTGATTCTGTGTTCGGAATATCAAAGGTTGAAATGGGTTTTGTTGATTGTGGGGGTAGACCGGTGAAGAAGCAGAGGAAGACGAAGAAAAAAGACACAGATGAGAGATGAGGGCGTGAGAAAACTGATGGGTATTTCGGTATTTTTCGGGTTTGCAACGGTAATATACAAAACGCGCATAGCGCGTTTTCATTTATGGAACCTTGAGGGTCCATAATCCCTTCCGCGTTTGTCCTCAGTTTTTTCTCAATGCTCAAAACGCAACTTTTATAAAAAAAGTTGCGTTTTGAGTTTACCAAACTCAAAAGTTGGTTGAGCTTTTTTCAAGACGCGCTTTTTGGGCTCAAAAAGTGGAAACAAACGGGGTCTAAATCATTTATATATCTATATATACCATAAACAAAGCCTTTGACTATTTGTTGACTTTTTGAGAGTGTGTCATCTCAACTTTGCAACCTCAACAAATTTACACCTTATTTTAATTTTTAAAATTATTTAATTTTTTGAATAAAAACAACGAAGTTCACCTTTGAAAACCCGACTACATATTTTGATACTTTATTTCTGAAAAAATCCAAACTAAAAACTTGAGATCTGCACGACCATATGCATAAAAATTGAATACTTAGTCGCCCTTGCGAATTGGACCTTTCTCACAAGCCATAGCTCCCACCATTTGGTCTTCCATGTTTATCAATGATCTTGGTTCTGTTTTTTGAGGTACTCTTGCTTTTCCACTATCTTTTCTCTAAATTTAAGTTTTTGTTTTTGTCTTTCTTCAACCTTCTTAGTTTGTCTGCTAATTTTCACTCGGTTTCAATCTTTCTGTAGTTCTGTTTTCTTTTTTCTTTTTTCAAAATAAATGTTTTTGCAAATTGGGATTGGTCTCTCTTCAAAAGCACGCTCTTTTCATTGCTATTATGTTATCATTTGGGATTCCAACAAACATATGCACCAAGTGTTTGATAAAATGTGTGTAAGTGGACTCTCTTACTATTAGTCTATATGGGCAACTTCTTTGTCTTTTTATTTTCTCTTTTTAGGTTGTATTTGAATTGCAGTGGTAAATATGAATTTTGATAGTTTATATATATATATATATATATATATATATATATATAAAATAAAAAAATTCCCACCTTTTGAAGGGTATGAAAGGAGTGTGGGTAGTTGTTTTTTTTATGGGGTTTTCAGCTCTTTCATATTAGAGTTTATTGCATTGATTTTAGCAATGTTCATTAATTTTATTGGGGGTAGGTTTGTCTATAAGTTTATAACATGACTGATAAAATTCTTCAATGAAGAAGTGGTACTAGTACACATATAGATTAAAAATGATTTTTTCCCTTCTTATTGGTGGATAACAAAATGAGAGAAAGAGAAGGAAAGAAAATCTTTTGAATTTCTTTTGTTAGTTTATTTGTATTTGAAGATTTGAAATCCTGTTGATAATCACTTTTGCTATGAAATACCAAACATAGTTCACCACTAATCTGTCATTAACATATATGTGGTTTAATATATATACTTTATTTATTTGGTTAGTTTTCAAAACCGAGATATTAGAGCTATTACAGAGGGGATAATGCTCCATTAAGGCCTATGTTGCTATGCAGAGTGTTGCCTTCTGATTTCATGGGGCATAGTTATGTGCCACTTCATATTCAGATTCACTTTGGTTTCCTTTATGTCTCCAAAACCAAACACAATAAAAACCCTAGAACCATCCATATACCAAATTCAACATTTTCTTTTTTAAAATTTTTGCTTCCAATTTGTTTACCGTGTTTTCTTTATTTTAAAATTTTCGTGCTTTCTTTATTTTAAAATTTTCTTTCTTTTTTGGTTTTCAGGAAACATAGGTCTCTTCTCGTAAAAGCAACAGGGAGTCCTCCCTGCATTAATTTTGATATATATGTACCTCTCTTTTTCTTTTTTAAATTTTCATTTTGGGTTTTTTTTTTTTTTTTTCAAGTAATCCAATTTATTACTCTCTTAACACATTATTATTCTCAACTTTATTCCCATCATCTATGGGGGTTTTTGGTTTTAACTATCCCGTGCATCGCATGGATTAGCGACTAGTATACTATGTAATAAAAGTCAGACTTAGAAACTGTGGTTGCGCTAAGTGGTTACTCTTATTCATTAGTAAATTAATTATATATTTTTTGTTTTGATATTTTCTCAATTAAGGAATAATATTTAACAATAGTTTAATTTAGATAAAACTTTATCATTTAAATTTTATTCAAACTAAAAGTTTATTATAAAAAAATTACTAAACTTAAATCACACATAACAACCCACGTTTTCTTTCAAAAAAAAAAAAAAAAAAACCACATTTTGACTAAGTGATAAGATTTAACAATAATTTTAAAACAAATTTAAATTCTACTTAAACTAGAAGTTTATTATCAAAAATTTCTAAACTTAAATCCCGCACAACTCACTTTTTTGTTTTTTGTTTTTTTTTCTTTCCCTCAAATTGCATGATTTTATAATAATTCAAAACATATTTAAATTCTATTCAAACTAAAAGTCTATTATGAAAAATTTCTAAACTTAAATCCCACACAACCCATGTTTTTGTTTTTATTTTTTCCCTCAAGTTGCATCTTATTAAATTAATATTTTATTAGGATACTAAGTTACAAAGCTCTTGATTAAGGGATAAGATTTAACATTAATTTAATTTAGATAAAGCTTTGTCATCTAAGTTTTAGAAATTTAAATTCTACTATAACTAAAAATCTATTATCAAAATTTTCAAAACTTATATATATATATATATATATATATATATATATATTTATATATATATTCAGTCATGACTTTTTTATACAATCCCTCTTAACCAATAACCCATCTCTATAATTAAAAAAGCAAAACAATGGACACCCATTTTAATTCTTGGTTCTTTTATGTAAATTTTTTTTTTTTTAAATTTATATTCTCACTTTTTGAATCTTTTGTGTTCGTTTTGATTTTTAGTTTTTGGTTATTGTATTTAATTTGTCATTGTGTTGATTTTTTCAATTAGACTATCACTAGGAAAAAATCGGTATTGAGGAACTATTTTGTTTATTATTATTCGTGCTAGCTAGGGCATAGATTAAACATTACCCAAATAGGAATGATTTTACCTATTCCATATCTCATATTAAGAAATTAACACAAAGTATTAAGAGTATTTTAACATATAAAAATAGATAAACAATGACAAAGTCTAAATTCTAAACAATCAAAACTTAAAGTAATTTTTTTATTAAAATTATTTGCTTATTTTATAATTTATTATTACTATTTATTTAATAATTTAGTTTTAATTATTTGAAATTTTTTGAGTTTATATATGAATCTTCATCAAGCTGTGCATTGCATAGGAATAATACTGATCACACACACTATGGTACACCATTCCTTAGGCCAAAGGCTTATAAGGCAAGGGTGGGAGGCGTCTCTCCTTGATGTGGGATTGAGCAAATTCGTGCGGGTGGGACGTAGGTCGATCCTTACCCATCCGAAAGTGAATAATACCTAATTGGGGGACGAGACGAAAGTCCTCCTACAAAAAGGCGCCTTTTGGGGTTTAAGGGGAAACCCCCACCTTCCCCCTTCGGAGGTTCATGTGTGATCCGAAGGAGTGCACTACCACAGCATGCGTTAGCAGTTTTTGAGACTTACCACTACTACACATGCAAAGTAGGGCAAGTCTCAAAAATTGCTACCTCATACTGTGGTAGTGCACTCCTTCGGGTCACTCATGAACCTACGAAGGGGGAAGGTGGGGGTTTCCCCTTAAACCCTTGTGGGAGGACTAAGCTTATAAGGCATGAGTGGGAGGCGTCTCTCCTGGATGTGGGATTGAACAAATCCTTGAGGACTAAGGCTCAATGCCATTTCCAAAGAGGACAATACCTGATTGGGGGCCGAGATGAAAGTCCTCCCATAAGGGTTTAAGGGGAAACCCCCACCTTCCCCCTTCGTAGGTTCATGTGTGACCCGAAGGAGTGCACTGCCACACACACACTACAATACACCCTTCCTTAGGCCAAAGGCTTATAAGGCAAGGGTGGGAGGCGTCTCTTCCAGATGTGGGATTGAGCAAATTCGTGCGGGAGGGATGTAGGTCGATCCTTGCCCATTCCAAAGTGAACAATACCTGATTGGGAGCTGAGACGAAAGTCCTCCCACACTAATATATACATTAACAAATATAACCCTTCTTAAAGCAAATTATAATATGGGAATTTGCCAACAAGGACCTAAATCCTCACATGAAGTGTGTTTTCCTACTATTATTTGTAAGATTGCATCATGTCTATTTCTATCTAGTTCATTGGGAAAGTAGGTCGGTTTGGTTGAAAGGGTAAAAAAGTGAAAGGATAAAAAAGATTTAATTTTCTATTTTTTTGTTTGGTTGGGAGTGAAAAAGTGGAGGGTTGGAAAAAGTGAGTTTATATGAATTTACTCATATACCCTTGTCAAAAAATGATGCTCAATTAAAACAAAAAAGTGACAAGCAAAAAAAAAAAAACACCCAAATTTATTATTAAAAAAATCATGTCTAGAAAAAAAAAATCAAGAAAAAGAAAAACAAAAGCACCACACCACGGCCCCAAAAAAAATCAAAAGAAAAAGGGTAAAAAAAAGAGGCAAAGTCCCAAGAAAGTAATAATAAAATAATAATAATAATAATAATAATAATAGTAGTAGAAAAGAAGAGGCAAACGCTTAGTAGAGCAAAAGCTTAAAATAAAAGGTGAAGGGGGGGGGGGGGGGGGAGGCAATTGGATGAAACCCATGTGCGATGCATATGGGCAATTTTGTCATTTATCCCTCAAATTTCCCCCTACCCAGTTTTCTCCCCATTTTGGGGAGAAAACTTTTTAGTGGGCCCGAGAAGAAAACACCCGAGCTCCACCATCTTTTCCCCCTCTCCCCCTCCCAACCAAAAATCCTCCAAAAAGTTTTCCTTCCTCATTTTCTCTTTTTGTTTTTTTTGTTTTTTTTTGTTTTTTTGTTTTTTTTTTTCATTCTCCCTAAAATTCACTTTACCAAACACACCCTTAATCTTGAGAATAGCTTTACGGCTTCAAATGCAATTTTACTGTAATAAAAAATGGTTCATTTCCAGTGGCAGTTCTAGGAATTTTATTTAGGGTGGTCACTAAGAAATTTATATTACCACAATATTTTTTTTGGTACATTTTTTAAGGAAAAATGAAATTAGAAATTATTTTTATTGAATAGGTTGAACGAGTTACAAATTTTATCTTTTTGTTTTATAATAAGTTTTTTGTTGAATAATTTTTTCACTTGATGTTGTTTGGTCTTTTATTGTTTTTGTTTAGTTTGTGTTTGTTGTTATTTGGGCTAATATTTATTGTTGTTATTTAAGCTTTAAAAAAAGGATTAAGAATTATGTTTGGGGGCATAATTAATTTTGGAGTAATACTACATCCACAACATTTTTATAATAAATCTTATGCAAAAAACTGTTATTAGTGTGTAAGAAAATAATATTAATATTTGGCCCAAATTAGAATCAATAACAGCTTACCATATTAGATTTGTGGTGAAATTATTATGAAAATGTTGTGAATATAGTAGCACTACTCTTATTTTTGTTGAACCTAAATTTTTGTAATTCTCAAGTCAGAGTGTTCAAAATTTTTATTAGGTTAGTCACAATAGGTTAATTTAACATATAATATTTTTTTGGCAAATGTATATATACATTTCTTTGCAAGTCAGGTGGTCTGACTTGGATGTTAAGCCGCCACTGTTCACTCTTCCATGGGAAATCTATATTTTGAAAAAATGTAAACAGTAAATACACACTAATCTAAAATCATATGAAGCAGCTGTTATGGCAAACAAGACTGTCCAGACAGGAAAAGGTCACGGGAACTTTTACACCTCACACTACATCTAATAGCTCTTCTGCTTGAAATTTTGGGAGTTTATGCGGCTTTCATGTTTAACCATGACTTTAATGTTGAGGAAATGCTCACCTTACATTCCTGGCTGGGCATCATTACCATCTGCTTATTTGGTTTGCAGGTATATCCCCTTTCATTTACTTATACACCAAAGCTTCCTTGACAAACCTATTAATGTGTTTGGTTTAAGGCATTGTTTAGAATTTTATGATTTTACCAACTTCATTTGATATAATAAAAGTTGTGCACATTACAAAATTTTGAACTACCTTTTCCTACCGAAATAATATTTGTTCCAGATTAACCAAACATATTGTTCATTAGGTTTCTTTTTCTAATCCTTGTTCTTTCTTTCTTTCATTGTTAGTGGGTGTTTGCTTTCTTGACGTATTGCTTCCCAAAAGCAGAAAATTTAGCAAGAGCAATTTCTCCTTCCATGGCACGGATTTGTTAGCATGGTCATCTTCCTCTTGGCAATATGCACTGCTGAAACAGGATTTGTTGAAATATTCATTTCCTTAGCTCTAGAGCGCAACCAAAGAGGCACTTGTTCGGAACTTTACCGGACTTCTAATCTTCCTATTCGCAGTCAGCGTTACCCTCAGTGTGATCCTTCCACGATCTGATTAATTATATTGAATAATTATGGTGAATATGTTACCATCTATTGTTGATTTAGTGCTTTAATTCCATGAAAAACTTTTGTCTTGTTGAACACATCCTTCCATTAGGAAATAAATTATGTTTGAGGTTTGATGCAACATTCAAAAACATTGATACTCTGGTCTATATGTCAATGGTGCTAGTTAGCCTTCCTTAAACATGACATTTTTATTTTTCTTATAAGACTTCCTGAAGCTGAAAAATAGGATGTAAAAATAGTAAAATCCAGCAAACTAACCCCTCAAAAAACCAAAGAGGGATAAGATAGCTTTAATCCACCGTTTGATGGCTGGCTTTAATTTTGAATCAATTTCGGATTTGGATTTGGTCTTTTGGAGTTTGGAAATGGAAAAAAAGAGGGATGTTGGGAAGCTTTTTCTCTAGAAATATCAGAGCCAGGTTTCGATCCTGGGACCTGTGGGTTATGGGCCCACCACGCTTCCGCTGCGCCACTCTGATTAGTTGGTAAATGAATGGAAGTTTATATTCTTATTTAATGAATATAATATTTCATAGTTTCAAGAACCAACTTTCCCTCATAACTCTCTTAACTCTCCACGCCAAAACCTTCTATCCTTAGCAGGTGAAAAACCGAAGAGGCAAGCTTGAAAGTAGGCAAGAAAACTGAGAACCCAAGTAATTAACATTAATAAGCAACTGTAAATATCAATTTCTAAATAATATTTAGGAAGTTTTAAAAGAATTACCAAAGTCCTAAGAGAATTTTGGTTTTAGAGACACAAGTCCTAGGAAAAATCAATGAGTAATGTTATACAGAGAAAAGAGAAAAAAATTACTATATTTGATTATTTTCCCCAATAGTTGTGTTAACAAAATTTTATTATTTCTTATTTTTAGATCCACAACTAACATCATATTTTTATCTATCACTAACAATCTACTACATTAGTTGAGTGTGAAATTATTTGTGTCTATAGATTTTCTTAAAATCAATTCCATTAGTTCAAAGTATGGGTGTCCATGGATTGGTTCGAATTAGGTTTATGCTCAACCCACACCCAATATGATCCCATTTAGCCAACGAAGAACTAGACCCACCATTGACTAGTAAGGGAGGTTGGATCGAATTCTCGTTGGTTGCAGTCGGATTTGTGTGAAACCGATAATGGTGGAGAGAAGCAGAGCAACAACAGAAATCTCACCAGATCTGGTGAGATCTCACCAAATCTAGTGATGGAGCGGAGATCTTGTTAGATATGGTGAAATTTCTACCAAAGTTGATTGGGTTTGTTGCTGGAATTGGTAGATTTTTGTCGGATTTCATTGGAAATGACACTAGACTTAGAAGAACTCATCAAATTTAATAGTTTTCACATTCTAATTAGATCAAGATGAGTCTTACAGGAAGAGACTTGCTAGAGGCGATTTTTGAAGGCAAAGATCCGCCTTTGACCACTAAAGTCATCAAATCGGGTGGTAGGGAAAACATGTCTAGTCAAGTGGGTGGGTGGGTGGCTTGGACAATCTTAAAGTATATTATTTTTATTCTAGTAACATTACTATATCTTATATTCCTTGTAAGTATAATAGAATTAAAGTCTAAAGAGTACTATATAAAATAATTTAAAATTTGAATCAAAATACTTTATAACTCAATTTGTATAATATAAAAATATATTTATTAAATTTGACATATTGTTCTGTAAAAACATATTTATTAAATTTGACATATTGTTCCAATATTCATAAAAACATTTTACATTTTAAAACTATTTTTAATCAACAATTATCTAGGTTTTTAGGTACAAAACAAGTACTAAAATAAATTATAAGACAAAATTTAAGCATTTTTATTTAAAATACAAATTATAAAGGGTAAGAACCAAAACACTTTTTTCCCATTATTATTTGAGAGAAAACCACATGTTCATTATAGTTTTATAAATATAAAATTAATATAAGTAGTTTTTACATACAATTTATCACTAATGGGATTATAACTCTATTAAAATGAATATAAATAATGTTATACTTTCATGTGTGGGTTTCAGTTAGCTTAATTGCTAAAATCTTTGACGGTTGAATAAAAGATCTAAAATTCAATCTCCGTCTATATCAAAAATCGATTGGTATCTTGATCTGATAATAAAGAGTTATCATTAGTAGCGGACGTCATAAGCTGAAACTCTCTCTCTTAAAAAAAAAATGTAAAATTCATGTATTGTAAAAATAATTTTATTTTTAGATATATAATTTTAAAAAAATATATAAATAATCTTGTTTTCATGTAAAAATTATATACTATAAAAATAATTTTATTTATAGATAAATAAATTTTTATTAAGATTTAGGGTGTCAAAACTTAGCTACTTTACCCTTTTATATGTATAAGCACATATACTTAAGTTTATTTTATTGCTATCTACACATACTTAACTAAGATATTTTACTTTTCAAAAAACTAAGATATTTTATATTTTAATTTTGAGGAGTGAAGGCCTCCCTCACCCTAATGGGGGGATTCTTCCATTTTGCCCACCCTCAAATTTCGCTAGTAATTAACGTACACGTTTAACCAAAATCTAACCTGTTAGGAATTTCTTGTGACAAATTACTTGGTTTTGGCTGTGAAGAGAAGGCGACTCCTCAACAAACTTGCGAACCTTCTAATAATAATAAGAATTAAAAAATCCCAAAGTTCTTCTATGTCATAGGAATTTCCTCCCTTGGAATTGCCGGCTAGACGGTTCTTCAAATTTCATACTTCTTGGTATCTCTCTCAACCCAACAAAATGCTTTCTTTGTGCTTAATAAAATATTTCGAGGCATGGATCATAGAATATAATTACATCCTTTTAATGTAAACAATTGGGTCTACTTATGAATCCTAAGACTTAGCTTTACCTATATTATAAAAAAAATGGAACTAAGATAGATCTCTCTTCCTCCCTCTCTCCCCCTTTCTGTCTATTACTACAATTAGACACTCATACACAAGAGATTGGTGCAATTAGCAATGGCACCTCGTAGCTACAGAGTCTCGGCAACCCCGTTTGTGATATTTGCACAATTGATAACCGTAGCAGTGATAACTCTAGTGCTTGTTTGGCTCCTTCATTTTCAGAAAGGATTTTCTTTCAAATCCGATGAGAGATCAAAGCTTTTCAACGTAAGTTCTTAAAATGCACCACATATATATCTTGATTCTCGTCTCTCTCTTATATTTGATTTGATTTTTCTTTTTAAAATAAGTGAATGAGCAATCCAAAAGAAAGAGGAGGGAGATACTAGGATTGAGGACTTATATATGATCTCTTTTTCATGAGACATGGCATTTAATGAATTATGTTACATACCCTTTAGGATGTGTTCTCAATATATGATCTAAAGGTTTTGTTTTCCTCTCCTTATATGCAGCTACATCCTTTCCTAATGGTGATAGGGCTTATTGTAATTGGAGGACAAGGTAAGAAAAGTAGTTTTTATTTTATTTTTTTTTATGTAGAAAAAAGTAGGGAAAAGTTATTTTGACATCTATTAAGGAAGCCCGTGAATTCAAAAGCTTATTCTTGTGTGATATTTTCTCAAACCCCTTTTCCTTTTGTTGAAGTATATCAATTATTGTAGAAATTTGTACTCCAATCTAAATATTAATGGGCCAATCTTCTCAATCTACAAGTATGATGTACTGTGGAAGTTTTTTTTTGAATGAAATGTACCATGGAAGTTTGTATAAAGCTACTTTCCGTAAAGTGGTTTGTGAGCTTTACTTGATCATTGAGGTACGAAAATGATTATAGAGCTTTTCTCAAGAGAAATAGACGGAAAGAGAAGTGATGCCCTTTTTTTTTTTTTTGGAATTTTTTTTTAATGGAAAATTGTTACAACAATTGGAAAATGGAATTTAAATTCTAGTTCCTCATAAGAATGCTAGGCATTGCCATTGAACTATAAGCCTCTTGGTTTTTTATTTTTTATTTTTTTATTTTTTTATTATCCAATTGGTAGACTACAAAATGAGTATAGCTTAATTCTTAAATTCCTCAATGTATAGTGTGAGTGGAATTCAATTCTAAATTTTTGGTATAATGATATTAAAATACTTTACCAATTAAACTATCACCCACATCTCCATTCTCTTTTATTGAGTGATAATAGAGCTTCCTCTCCAAGTAAGTACATGTATTTGGATTGACCTATTTTTTGATCTGCTTTTTTGTTGAAAGTGGAAAATTGTCTAGTTGTATCTTAAAAGAAACCTCAAATGCAGACTTTTGCAAGATAATGAGGAAGAAAAACGCAGCCCTTTTAGACATGTCACTTCAACATTAAAAAAAAAAAAAAGTGTTTGTTTTGTTTTATTTATTTATTTATTTTTATTTAAGAAATCACTATGTATATTTTCACTAATCAAATATATTGATTGATTAAACAGCTATCATGGCATACAAGTCAATCCCTGCGAAAAGAAAGACGCGTAAAGGGGTTCATTTGGTTTTGCACCTGACGGCTTTTCTCTCTGGAATTTTGGGAATTTATGTGATTTTCAAATATAAAAAAGAGGAAGGAGCCCAGAATTTTCTAACCTTGCATTCCTGGCTGGGCATTACCACCGTATCTTTGTATGGCTTGCAGGTAACACTTCTACTTAAAATATGTGTACCATGATTAGCGGTTGGTCTACATTCCACACTGTTCTAGCGAGGAACATTTCCTATTATGTTTTTAGTGGAGGTTTCAAGAGCTGTCAATATTTTGTTTCATCTCAGGGTAAGCATCAAACCTAACGAAATCAACCCAACCCGACGCTTCGGGTTCATTTTCATGGATTGATGGGTTGAGTTGAAATTTATAAATAATTATAACTTACCACTTATGATTGTTGTGAAATTATTGTGGACGTAATATTTTTCAATAATTTATTGAAAAAAGTGTTTACATAATTTATGAAAGTCTATTTTTTTTTTTCAAGGCATAAAACATGCAAAAACAACCCACCAACCATGCGGGTTGGGTTGAAATTTAGAACTAATGATAATTTATCACCTATGATTTGTTGTAAAAATGTTATAAATGTAACACTTCTCAATACTTTATTGAATAAAGTATTTACATAATTTATAAAAGCCCAAATTTTTTCAAGGCGTAAAACATACGTGCACAACCCACTGACCATGTGAGGTTGAGCTAAAATTTAGAATCAATAAAACTTACCACCTATGATTTGTTATGAAAATATTGTGAACGTAGCATTTTTTAATAATTTATTGAATAACGCGTTTACATAATTTATGAAAGCCCAATTTCTGTCAAGGCATAAAATTAACATGCATGCAAAACCCACTGACTATGTGAGGTTGGATTAGTTTTAGATTGAGAATATCTTAGCCCGACAGAGTCGGTACGGGTTGAAAAACAATCCTACAACACAACACATACAAAAACCCCTAGTTTCATCCAATAGATTTCTAGACATTTTAAACGGGTGTGATGTTTTAGATTGGATTAAGAGTTAAGTTTGGTTCAGCTTTATGTTTTTGTGTGTTATGAAAACTTGCTTTTATAGTTGCATTTTACAAAAGGGTGCAACGCGTTATTGTACAAAATACAATAATGGCCAAGAAATGCGATTTTGTAAGACCTACCAAACGTGAAACGAATACATTTACAAAATTGTATTTTGAGCTCTAGAAAGTGAAACCAAACTATCGCTAGAACTAGAAGTAAGTACTGCCAATGACGGGCCGTTAACTAACACTGGAATGTGTTGGAGTGATCTCCCTCCCACGTTGACAGCTATAGACACCTTTCTATCCTTAAAATTGTGACTTGTGAATAATAGAAAATCAATCAAATTTGTACAAATTAACGTCAGTAATCTGGGGGGGGGGGGGGGGGGACTTTTATTCTTTTATTTTTTTGGTCATACATTTCAATACTTGGCAACAAAATAAGTTACACAATTAGTAAAAAAAAAAAAAAAAAAAAACTTATTGGTCATTTCATTTCTACATATATTGGAATTATTTATGTTCGGGATTTAACCAAATAACCTACTAGCTGCTACTCTTGTTCTTCAGTTTGTGTCAGGTTTCTTTGCCTATTTCTTCCCGGGTGCAGAATGGACAGCAAGAGCAACACTTCTTCCATGGCATATATTTGTTGGAATGGTGATCTTCTTCTTTGCAATGGTAAATGCTGAAATAGGGTTGTCTGGGTTTTCTCAGACAGTCAGTTCCTTTTCTGAAAGATACATAGTGAACTTCACTGGGCTGTTGATCCTTCTCTATGCAATCAGTGTTACCTTCGTAGTCATCCTTCCTGGACCTTATCAATGAAGAACATTGAGATATTGATGACATTCATGCAGGACTATATATACCATACATATATAAAATATTGTCAGATATATGTTACCATCCATTATTAATTGATTTGTAAAGGTAGCAGTTACAGTCAATTGGGTTTCTTTTTTATTTTTGTAGACAAAATAAAAGTATAAAATTAGTCTAATCCCTTGTGAGATGGGTGGCTTTTAGTTAATTTATTTGGTAAATTTGGTAAGTTTTTTGTTATTGAATAAAGAATTTAGACGAAACTACTGGATTGGTCCCTCAAGTTTAAAATAAGCGCTAATGGTTCTTCTAGTTTAAAAAAATGAGTGCAATTAGTAATTCTATTAATAACTATTAATTTTAATGCTTATGTGTCTAACATAATTATGATAGGGCAAATTTTTAGTGACATGACATTAAATTTAATATTAAAAGAAATAAGCAAATCTAACTCATTAAAAAGCCGATCCAAGCATTAACGGTGAGCCTAACCCATTTCAGGTGACTTGAAAACCCATCCACCCTAGCAGCACCGCCAAGTTGTGGTGTTATGATTTGTGCCTTTTAAATTTTTGTGGGCCATGATGAATGGCACGTTTGAGTTGCCCAGATTCGAAGACACCAGCAATAGAGTCAAAGCAACCCAAATCAAGGTTGACTGAGCCATAACTTTTGCTTTGGTTTTGACGATGTTGTGGGGTTTCTGAGAAGAGACGATGGAAAATGAACTACATTGGTTAGGGAGAGTATAGTAAAGTTAAGTTTGTATAGCTAACTAGGTCTCATTCCATAATTGGCATCAAGTGTAAAAGATCTCTTATCACCGGGCCTTGTAGCCTAGTGGTACCCGGTTCTCCTTGTAACCCTTAGCGCAGGGGTTCTATCCCCCGCAATAAACAATTACCCAACAAAAAAAAAAGGTGTAAATGATCTCTTATCAAAAAAAAAAAAAAAAAAAAAAAAGTGTAAAAGATCCACTTAAAACTCTTGAATTCTTTAATTGAAAATTAACTTGTAATGTCATCAAGTTCCAATATTCTAGTAATGAGAGGAATGGATCACGAGGGAGAAGAATGGTGATGCCAGAGGTGAACAATAGCGTCATTATTTATCTCTCTGTATCTCTCCCTCTCTAGATTAGTACAATGTGATTTCAAATTGGGAATACCCGATTTGAAATGGATCCACCTGAAATGGGTTAGATTCTAATGGTTGGATTGATTTTTTAGTGAGTCAAATTTTGTGTTTTTATTTTTTAATATAAAATTTAATGTCATGTCACCTAAAATTTGTCATATCATAATTCTGTTAGACATGTAAGCATTAAAACTAACCACTATTAATAGAAGGATTAATTGTGCTTATTTTAAACTTGAAGGACCATTAGCACTTAATGGGCAAATTTCCAAGACTAATAGTGTAATTTCACCAAGAATTTAAATTCAAATCTCGCTTACACAAAAATCAAAGTAGTATCTCAGTCCAATAGTAAAGAGTAAAGAGCAATAATTTTCTTGAAGCAAATGCCACAAGTTCAAATTCTAGCGTATATTATTCAACTTCTATCAAAACCCAAAACCTGAATTTATTTTCCCTTAACAATAATTTGTCAATTGCCTAATAAATTAAGCTTTGGGGGTTGCAATGAAACAAATTATAATATAAGTCCCATTTGTGGAAATACGTGTTGGTGAAAAAGTTTGTGAAAATACATGTAATGTTGTTTAAAAACACAAGCCAAACACCCCTCGACATCTGTATTCCACCTTTTTTTTTTTTCACTCCACAAAAGTGGAATCAACATAGATATTCAAATTTTATAACATTTTTTTATCCTCCTGAAGGGAATCCAAAATCTTTCTATTTCATTTGATCTCCCTCTCATTCCTGCTATCTCTTTTCATGAGAGAAAGAAATTGGAGGAGAGAGAACAAAAATTAAAAAAAAAAATGGAATCCAAATGATCAACATCTCTTTCCACTTTTTTTGGAGAGAAAAAGTGGACTTTGGATGTTCACTTTTTGGACAAAAGATAAGATAATAAAATTTGAATTCAGATCTTCTTGTATAGTTTGATCCATTGCAACCCCAAAAGTTTAGATTATTTGGTTATTAGCATTAATTTGCCAATTGTCCATCCAAAACTGATGCGACTCAATAATACTGTATTATCTAATTTTTCAAAGAGAAAAATAGGAAAACTTGGACTTGAATGAAACCCCCTACAAAGAGGTAATTGGAAAATAATTGTTTATGACAAAATATATGAATAAAATTTTGGGGTTTGAAGCAAACAAATTAGGAACGTGAGGAATCCACGTCTTGAAGAACCGAATTCAAATTATTTAAAAAATAAAATAAAATTCACCCAAGGCAAATCCAGATTCCAAATGATTATCATCTATATTTCTTTTTCTTTTCTTTTTTTCTTCTCCCAAAGCAAATCTAGATGTTGAGCATCTAGATTCCATTTTTTTTTTTTAGGATAAACTACATATTTGATCTTTATTTTTTACCAAATTTCAATTTAGACCCTAACCTTTCAACCTTGTCCATTTGGTCTCTAAACTTTTAGTGTCATGTCAATTTAGTCATTATCATTATCTTTTGGATATAAATTGTTGACGTAGCAAATAGACAAAAAAAAAAAAAAAAGTTTATTGCCACATTAACTGAAATTAATTTTTTATTTTGGCGGTTAGCCATGTCAGTAATTTTTATCCAAGAGATAATGACATAGACTAAATTAACATGACACTAAAAGGTTAGGGACCAAATTGATATAATTGAAAAGTTAGGAATGAAATAAGTAGTTTACTCTTTTTTTTTAATAAAAAATATCCAGAATTTTTTTTGAAGTGAAGAAAATGAAAGGATATGCAATCTTCACTAAAATTTTCTGTGTTTTCATAATTAAGAAATCATTAACTAACATAACTATTGTTTTAATGTTTTAGTTTTTAGAGAGAGAGAGAGAGAGAGAGAGAATTCAATATTTAACATCCCAATTTATTTTGGAGGAAAAGAAATTTGGAATCCAAATGTTCAACATTCAAATTCACTTTGAGAGAGGAAAAAAAATTGGAATCTAGATTTTGATGAACCGGATTTCATGTTATATGGCCCTTCAAGATGCGGACTCCTCACATTCTTAATTTGTTCCTTTTATTAGCCTCCATTAATCAAATTCAAGGTCTTTCTTCTTAAATATATTTAAAAAAAAAAAAAAAGAAGAAGAAGAAGAAGATGCGGACTCCTCACATTCTTAATTTTTTCCTTTTAAATCTTAAAAGCTTATTTTATTTGTCATTAATAATTATTTGTCAATTGGTCACCAATCATTTGCAAGCATGCACGAAAAAAATAAAAATAAAATTTACCCTATCTTTCCTACCTTTCGCTTCGCACTTTGCTTGGTGGGATTTATTTTCAAAATTTATCTTGATGCCGTGTCCATTCTTATTATTTTCAAGTCAAATATAAAAAAGCTTTACAATAATCATTATTATCTTGATTCTCTCTCTGTCCTACATAGACAAATAGAGATAGTGTACTTTATTGCAATCACAAACATAATGATCACCCTTTGGCACGCATAATAAGTAAGAACATCATTGTTCAAACATAAAAACAAAGAGCATAATACCAGAGTAGTTAAAACAGTATTTTAATGAAAACATTTATGGTTCAAATGCAATAGCAGCAATACTGTAATTATTGAATTATCAAAAAATAAAAAACTCATAACCATAACTAAAGTGGGCATTCTGCAAAGTCAACTTAATAAGAACTAGTTAGCTTAATTGTCACATACTGAATATTTATTATTTCTTAACTTGTGTCGGGTTAAAAGCTCCATACTTTATTGATGTTCTATTGTGAATCTCGTGATAGTGGAGTAGGCAACCTGAGAATAAATGTCAGAAAAATTCGATACCTAAGCACCAATTGCATAAGAGCCCGAAGTCAGTGGCCCTTGAATGCTCCAAAGATAAGGACTATCTTTGTAAGATCACTAGTGGCGCATTACCTTATTCCTTTATAGTTTATTCTCCATCCACCAGCATTTCTTGGTACAATTTCTAATGGTGTTAATCCCTTGCCTTTTTTATATTTGTTTTGGCGCAAAATGGTATTATATTTGTTTTGGTTTATGTAGTGTATAATCTAGCCGAAAAAAGAGAAAATATTGTCTCATGATGATAATTGATAATCCTAGCAAACTTGAGAAACAGTTGTGGTCCAACATTGCTCTGCACTGGCCACTGGCTACCTACCACACACCACTATCCCAATTAAATTTGACTAATAAAATGATGCCTGGTTGACTTTAACATGAGGGGGAGATTCAGTGGCATGATTGGCATCAAATAAACATTAATGGGTGCATTTTGATTCGCTTTCAATAACAAACTGAATTGCCTATTAGTATTAATTTCTTGAGGCTATAGAATGAACCTAAGAGTATATGCTAGTTATAGTAGAATCGTATCATTTTTTATAAAATGTAGACCAAATTCAACAAGACAAGACTAACTTAAATACAACTAGAGTTGCAGATAGAATTGTTATATGGTCCTGGTAATGAATAAATTTTGGTTGGCATCCATGCTCTGTCAAGCTTCTTAGAAAAATGGATGAAGAGGAGAAAAGCTAGTTCTGAAATTTCACAACTGAAAATGATCGTTCATTTTGCATTTAAATTAACAAGCATAATCCAAAATAATAACACCAACAAACTACACACTATTAGCATCAATGTTAAAAAGAAAAAAGAAATCAAACCCACTGCTGCTTTGTTGCCTCCATTCTCTCTAACAAGCCCACTGCTGCTTTGTTGCCTCCATTCTCTCTAACAAGCCAGTAATCTCAGCTTCCATTCTGCGTTTCATGTTGAAATAATCACCATGTGAATTTTCCAAAACCTTTAGCTCCTCCAGTTTCTTCCTGCGCCTTTCCTCAGTCTCTTGCAAACATAGTTTGGCAAGCTTTCCAGCATACTCTTCTTCCACCTTGTCATTCTTAGTCCTAATCATCCGCCGGAAACCTTCAGCCTCTCTCCGCGCATCATCAGCCTTGTTCTGGAACATCCTCGCTTCTGCTTCCTTGATCCGCACTAAGCTTTCCAAGCTGTCAAAGCTATCTTTCTTTGACAATGACCCAAACCGGAAATCATCATCTGTTGTCAACTCACTCATTATGGAAGGTTTGAGGTCACTCTGACGAAGATCGTTCGACAGTAAATCGTTGCGTATGCTAGAAGAGCTCATGTTGAACGCTGTATATTTTGGGGGTAGAGAAATGGATTGTGAAAGAGGGGTTGCTTCTTTTTTAAGGATAGATTGAGTTGCCACCAACTCATTTGAAGCCACAACAGGAGCAGACATGCCATCTGTGTCCATTTGTCCAAAAAACAGAACCTTCAGAGTTAGGCATGCACATAAAAAATGTGACTTTATGTTATGCATATTAAAAAAAATATTCAACTAATATACATTATGTACACGGCTGTCTCAGATGGAAAAGTATCATCATAGATGATAGTGAAAGATTGAAAATATGAATTGATGGCATTTCATAAAATTCAAACACCATTCATGGTAATGGCTTCCATTTTCTATGGTGGTCCTGTATAAAATTTAGGATTTTAAACCCTCAACTACCGAGTAAAACACGATTTACTTCTTCAATTCGCATGTGGCATTCCTGTAAAATATTATAATGGGAAAACTTCTAGCTTTCAGAAGGTTCCTCCAACATTCTAATGAGTAAGAAGCATCTGGAACAAAATGACAGTTTCCCAGTCAGTTTCTTATCAAATTTAAAGTTAAAATGAGTGATGTGGCAAAGCTTTCTGTGAGGTCAAGTTAGCACTCTGGCTCAGCTAAATATAACTTTTATACTTCTCAAAATATTTTTTAAAAGGAACTTTCCAGATACACACACTAGAAATTACCATGAAAACAGCAATGTGAATTACAATGCTATGAAACATAATTCAGTTGTTCAGGTATTATAAATTAGTTGTCAATTGTGTGCTTTCTAACAAATGCAATATCTATCCATGTTGCAGTTCCTTCCAATTAACCCATTACAAAACTCAAGTTCACACATACAGAAAATTCCTACAATCTTTGAGTGAGGGAATGACTAATAGTTATAATATAGCTATTTTAAATGCTTCCATGAAAATCTAGAACAAAGTTGAAACTTTACAAGGAAAGCTGTCCAAGCATTCAGATAGCCATGGCAATAGTGCTTCCATTATAAAAACATCAAGAAGTATTTCTCTAACATCCATGAAGAAAATTTACCACAAATTCATCATATATAAAACAAGAACTCATACCTCTTATAAAAATTCCACAATTTTTTGAAATTTCTAATTAAATATTACTTATACAAGTTTACTTTTCTATGTTCTTACAATTAAATATGAGGGTAGGTACTATCACAATCCAAAGAAGCACTAGCCACTTGTACTAATACCCCAAAAGTATTAACTGTGATCACAACAATCTTCCCCACTTAAATCCTTGTCATCCTGTTCTGGACTTGTGTTAAAATGCAATGGCCCAAAACCATATGGCGTTACCAAGTTGACACAATTAGAGCTAAATGTCCCCTCCTACCCCCCCTAACACTAGAATGCCCCTAAACTATAAACCATTACCAAGTTGGCTTTGACATAGTTGGTCACAATCCAAAAAATAATGTTAGCCACACATTCACTGTACCTCAAAAGGACAAATCACAATTAAAGTTTCTTGTAATAGCATATACCCAATATCGACTTAATACTCGCCCAATGTGAGACTTAGCACATGCCCACATAACACCTTCACAATCCTAATCCACACAATTCATGGTATTGCAAGTACCAATAGACCATACAGACAAATACAAGCACCACTGGTTGTAGAAAATTTTCCTATAAAAGTAAGATTATCATTCCAGGTCCTAGCATATTCTAAACTAAATTATCTTCTCAAATCCAAATCCCAACTCCAATCAATATTCAGGTCACAAATAAACCACCAAGTCTAATCACCTAATTGTTAAGATTACTAGTTACATAATTAACTGTTTCCATGATGCTAAAGATTGTCAAATATTGAAGCATCATTGAATGAAGCTAAAATCCTTCAAAAGGGCCTCATATCAGCCTTTTATCCTTGTTGCACACATATGCATTGGATACATGGGAATAGGTATCTGACAAAAAGATCCACTCCATCACAATGGTTGGATACACATCTGATAAGCTGTTATTGTTAATTTTATAAATATATCTTCTTTCTAGAGAAGCCAACATGAAGTTGACATGTATAGGAGTATAGAACTCATACTTTGCAACCAAACTTAAAAGCTTATTAACAGCACGGTGCATATTGAGGCTAGCAGATAAAAAACAAAATCGTCTTAAGAAACAATAAGACAAAGTCAAAAAACTCACAGTTGAAAAACTGAATCATGCTGTTGCACGCATCTGAAGGAGAGACCATTTTGGTCTCAAGCTTGGATAGCATATCATCAGCCTTAAGATGCAATTCTTTGCCTTTGTAATCTTCACTTCCCCTGAAAATTTTCCTGACACAATCAAGCTCCTTTTTAAGAGTTTCCAAAGCCCAATTCTTTGCGCAAAGCATAAACACATCCTTAACGAAACCAAACATTTCCGAAGCATGACTACACCCAATGCAGTGTAACTGCATCTCAGTACTCCCTGAAGGTCCCTTCAAGCTAGGACCTGGCTTAATCAGATTCTTCTGAATGCCACAAGCAGCATGGCACCAATGGGAGCACACATCACAACCAACCCAACTGCAGGTATTGTTGGCATAATCAAATTTCAAACAGATGGGACACATACACTGGCTGCAAAACCCCTTATTTCCTGAGCAAATCTTGCAGTCACAATCATCAACCGGCAGTACGCTCCGGCAATTTACATTTCTACATTTCACATACAAGAAAATGTCCACAAGATCATTTGTTGAGAGGCGAATTTCACTAGATAAGTAGCTTCCAAGCCCCATCTTCACAGCAACCAAAACTTCCAACTGCCTCTTGTGGCACTTAGACAGAGTCTCCCTAGTAAGATCAGATCTGCGTTCAAGCAAATACTGTAATCCCACTAATTCCTCTTTCTTCTCAGGCATTATAATTATACCATTCAAGTAATCCTTAACCATAGCAACTGTCTCCTCCGGAAGTTCCTGACATATCTGAGCCATATCAGGAACAGACTCAGATACAATCTCTATAACAAGTCTCTCCTGTCTAGACAACTTCCTAACCCTCCCACTACCACTACCACCACCACCACCACCACCATCCACACCCTCCAAATTCCTCAAACCCTCTGAACCCCGCCCTCTGGAATCACCAGACAGCGTATCAATCCGCGGCCTTGCAGGGAGCTCAGACGGGAAAAAGGAATGGTTCTCAGAGCCAGTTGTAGTCCTATAATGACTACTATTATTGTTATTAACATTACTACAAAAGTCCTTTTTACGAGTACTAGCCTGATTTGCCTGCATCATTGAAAAAAGGCTTCCTGCACCATGATTGGAAAGCCCCACAGCCCCATCACCGATCGGCTTAAATCGACTATGAACCGAACCATTAGTCCCTTCCCCACAGTTCCAAATCTGGTCATCGTAATTTTCAGTGGAATTACGAGTCAAAGAGCAACTGGGGTTGTGGGAAAAGGGAAGGGAATAAGAGTAAGACATGGAAGTAGCAGTGGCAGTAAAATCATTGGAACAATTGTTAGAAGGTGCTAAAGATTGCATACTCTTAGCAGCAATCTGGTTGGGAATTGGAGCAGCAGTGAGAGAGAGAGAAACATCAGGCAAAGCTAGAGACAAGTTCAAAGTCTCAAGCTTTGGCTTTTTCTCTGGCACTATATTCTCTCTATCAAGCTCTTCCTCCACCTCTCGTTTCGAGGAATTCCCCCTTGTTTCGTTCAGATTGAGGAAATCCCTCTCCACCCATTTCTCACCTTGGTTTGAAATTGAATTCTCAGCAATAGAAGCGTTCGTTTCTCTTTCTCGGGAATACAGCAAGTTTTTCTCTTTCTCAGGAAGACCCAGTTTGGAATTGTCACAGAGGTAGCTGAGTGTGAGCTCTTGTGTCCCTGAAGTCCCTGTTTTTGTTGGCAACTTTGATCTGAAACCATTCCTATCAGAACCCATCCCTGAATCTCTCTGAAAATCCATACCCTTTTCAGCAAAACTCATTTTCTCATCTGGGTTCTCCTTCTTCTGCTGAGAGAGCTTAGTCTGTGAGCAATTGTCACCCTCACAACCTAACCGACCATTAGAGAGATCTTTATCTCTCAACATGACCATATTAAAGACTCACAGCAGACAAACAAAGAAAGAGGAAAAAAAAAAAAGATAGAGAGACACAGAGAGAAAGAAAGAGATATGTACCAGAGAGAGAAAAGCAAATGATAGTCAAAGAAAGCAGGGAGGGGCAGTTTGGGAAATAAGGGAGAATCCTGAGGGTTCTTCTTTTCAGTTCATTGGCTTTGATTCTTCACCTAAGACCATTGCTTTGCTCTGTTTTGTTTTGTTTTTCTTTTCTTTTTTTTTTCCTCTCTCTGCAACGGCTGGATTTTCTGAGTGTTTACACGAATAACTATAACGGCGATTGCTTTTTTGTCTCTCCCAAATTACCACTCTGACCCTTTGAATATTGGAGAATTACAGACCTCTGGTCCATTTCACTGTACTGACTTATTTATAAGTTTTACTGCAATTTTCCTCTGTTTCTTCCTCGACCCTTCCTCTTGTTGAAGACACGCCTTTTGTGTGAACTCTGGTAATAGTATTAATAATAAAATAGTGTTGGTGGTAGTAAATCAAAATAAAAATGTGTGAACTCAATTATGATAACATAAATCGAGTCCAAACTGACTCGTTCACATTCTTTTTATCCTAAATTATATTTTAATTTATGCTCTGTTTCTTTCACACTTTTTTACCTTAAATTGTTCCTCAATTTACACTTTGTCCTATGGAGTACTAAAAAACACGATAGACTCTTTGAATAGAAAATTATGTAACACTTAACTCTTTATCATCTGTTTTACTGTTAAATCTAACCAAATTTAGCATTAAAATACTAATTTATCCATCTATCATCTATTTTGGAGATGAAATTTTTGATTTTTTAATATTTAATTTTGTCATACTTTAATACCAAAACAGACGACAAGACAACCAAGGGGCATTGAAACAAAGTTATAACTTTGGGAGGTTAATTATACCTTTCGATAGTTCACAAGGGCAAAGTGTAAAATTGTGTATAATTTATGATAAAAAAAATGTAATTTCTCATGAAAAGTATTCTTGTCTAAGAAATATATGGGAGGTAATTTATTTTATGTGTTTCACTTTATGTTCCATAAATTATGGTATATCCTTTATTTGATTTCTTTTCCATTTTAAACTTAGATTATTTTATAAGAAAAGTCAAACATATACATGTTAAGTTGTGATATCCGTGAAACACTAAAAATAGAACAAAATATACGTATTCATGGGACTAGTAAAAGTCTTGATCATTGGCGACTCGGAGAAATTATAATATCTTCATAGTAAACTATGCCATTTGTTCATCATTCCACTAAAAGACTCCCACCTGTTTAAAATTGCTGAGTCAGAAAAAAATTTAAAATAGAAATTAACTACTGACTCAACAATTTTAAACAGGTAAGAGTATTTTAGTGGAATGGTAGATAAGTAATGTGATCTATCATGAGAACTGTATAATTTCTCAACTATTGGGATCTAAAAGTTTCGAAGAGGAGTAACTAAAAACCAACTTTTATTTCTCAAGGCCTAATTGATTGACAGTTTCATTCTACCCAAATTAAAAAGTACTTTCTATCTTTGAATTTCAATTTTCAAGTCAAATGTCCAAGCTAGTATGCCTCGCTGGAAAAGTCATTGTGTAATAGAAAAGTTTCCTTTGGAATTATTATTTGAGGAGTAATTTAGGGATATTATAAATTTAATTAATATAAATATTCTGTATCAAATTTCAATTAAAAAATATTTTATAATTTATTTATTATATGACATTAAATTAATAATTGTTTTCGCTTTCTAAATACTACTCCAACCAATTATTAAGTGTTGACCAAAATATAAGCACGAAAATTTTAGATACAGAGTTCCAAATTTATTTAAAAAATAATAATAATAATAATAATAATAATGAAAAAATGAAAAAAGACAAAGCAAAGATATTCAAGTAAGACCAAGTCTATCTTCTTACCTTTTGTTTTTGGACAGCAATTTGCTCATTTATTAGACCGTATTCCCCATGTCTTCTTGTTGTACCAAGTCAAAATGCTTTGTTATCTTGCGCGTGTTCAAAATAAGAGAGGCTTTTTCTTTTCTTTATTTTCATTTAACTTTTAGGTAAGCTAAGTATTTGGTCTCTAAAGTTATATGTCAATTTGATCTTTGATCTTTTAAATATGTCAATTTAATCCCTAATCTTGAATATTATGTAATCTCTACCGTTAAATGATGGATAAAAAATACTGTAACTAACGGTCAAATAAAAAATTATTTTTATGCCACATCAGATGACATGAATAATATCACGTGAAATAAAAAATAAAACTAAAAAAACGTAGTTTTAAGAATCTGCTTTAAAAGTTAAAATTAAAAAAAAAAAAAAAAAAAATCATTTGAATCCCAAACACCCTTTAAATCAAAACCCATGACAACCCTTCTCCGCCGCTTTTCAAACCCCAAGAAAACCATCACCATGCGGTTGAGACTTTGGCATCAAATAAAGCTGTACAAATAGCATGGGCGATGGTGCAAGAAAGTAAGAAATTGTTTGAGGAGATGGGGATGAAGGCTCAAGGTACCCATGCCTCTGTTGCCAAACCCACTTACACCGTCGCCTTATTTTAACTCCCATATTTCAGTTGTGTACACCACGTTGTCGTTGTCTTTACAGCTTGCATCGTCATTGGGCTTAATATGTTTAATATGTTGGGATGCTAATTGGATTGAGCATCAATGCTAGCTAGTAGTTCCCTTGCTTTGTTGCCCAGAACAAAGGACGAAATTGGTCATGAAATTGCATATTTTAAATTTTAGTCATTTTCTTAGTATATCAACAAGTAAGAATGTTTTTCTTGGTTTTGAAAAGTGGTGTAGGAGATGGGTTGCTATGGGTCTTGATTTGAATAGTGTTTGGGGTTCAAATGATTTTCTGTTTGGATGCTGAGAAAGTGATGAGAATATTCTAGAATGATTTTACTTTATTTTATATTTTAAATTTTTAAAGCACATTGTAATTTAATATAATTGATATTTCAACAAATTCTTAAATTTTTTTTATAATTCCATTTGGCATTACGCATGTCATTTGATGTGGCATAAAAATGATTTTTTATTTGGGCCATTAACCACATCAACATATTTCATCCATCATTTAACGGCGATGACTATTTTAACACAATACTAAAAGGTTAAGAACCAAATTGACACATTTGAAAGATCAGGGATCAAATTGACATATGACTTAAAAGTTAGGGACTAAATATGTACTTTACCCTTAACTTTTCTATTATTTTTTCTAGAGTCTAACTATATTATTCAAAATAATAGCTAGCACATCATACGTATATAGCAATTTTTATTGAATTGTTTAATTGGTTGACTAAATATTACATCTTAAAATAGAATTTATATTTTTTGAGTATAATATTTTTTATGAGGTGGAGTCATAATTTTATACAATAAACAAAATAAATTGAAGAATTAAACTCATCAAACACATTATTAACCACTTGATTCTCATAAAATAAGTGGTTTTCAATGGTCATATGAGGACATGAGAGAACTTAACCAAGTTTAATATCCACGCCACTTGAGTTACAAGATTGTTGGCAACTCCTATATATTTTTAAAATATCAATTGGCACTTCCTAGTGTTTCTAACGAAGATGTTTAGGGTTCAGATCTCCTCTCATCTATTGTATTTATCAAATAATAATAATAATAATAATATTCAAAATAAAAATGCCAATGAGTCAAAGATTATAGTTTTGTTGTCTTGCATCATTTTGGATTTCAAGTTTGAAAGTAGTCAACTTTTTTACAAGAATCTTAGATTTCAATTAGCACCTTTTGGTATTTCCAATAGAGATGCCAAGGAATCAATCATCCTACCCCTAATTATTGAATTTTCTAAAAAAAGAAAAAGAAAAAGAAAGGAAGTTGACTTTTTTCTTGAGAGATTTTTGTATTTTATTTTCTAATTTTAATAACATATTCCATAATCTTGTTGGAAAGAAATAATATTAGTGTTTAAAAAAGACCTAATAAGAAGGTAGTTTAGAGTCAACCAAATCATATTTTACACTTTAGTATTAAATTTGACTTTTTGATCGAGAAACTTTAATACTAACATTTTCATATTCTTGCAGGAAAGCAATGAAGATTGGTGTTTAGAAAAGATATAATTAAGAAGGTGGTGTGCAGTCAACCAAATAGTATTTTATAGCTTTTAAATTTTAATTTCAATTGAAAACCCTTCATCAGTACAATGCTATATATTATACTAATATAAAAATAATTATTCTCCTCTGTATATATATATTTCAAAATCTTCTAGTGAAAGGAGGATAATATCTTTTTTATCAAAATGATATTTTGAAATCCTACTATTAGGTTATATAATTTATATGCTTTCTATTTTCTTAAAACACATGTCAAATTTTAAATCAATTGCACATTGTTTACTATTTGATTCACAAACTCATCTTCAATGAATAATTTTAAAATATAAAAACTTAAAATTTAAACAATTTTATAGATGAGAAATTTATTAATCTTAGATCGTTTTGAAATTTTCCAAGTATAAAGAGTATAAGAAGAAAATGTAATCAAACAATAAATTTCTTAAAATTTGCATCTAATAAAAAAATAGTACAACATTACTTTTGTATTTTTCTTTTTCTTTTTCTTTTTTTATGGAAAACTTAAAATATTTTTATTCAAACCAAAGATAAATGAGCTACATCCGGGGCACACATGTGCTCGATAGAGCTAGGAGTTTCCTCCAGCCAAGCCTACTCAAAATCCTCAATGTGTTTTGCATATTGAGCTAATACAGGGGCAAGAATATTTCCTTACTTTTTGATCTGGGAAAATTCCGCTGATTTAAAACACTATAAATATGATAAGTAAAGCCTAAAACAATGTTCATTATCAAGTAGTATAATATTACTTAAGGTTAAATCATGTGTAACTTGACCCTAGTTCTATATATGTGTGTTATATCAAGTGATATAACTCTTGCTTAATGTTTCACACCTAGTGAATCTAGAAATGAAAAATGTTACACACAAAACAAGGCCAACTTTGATGGAGCGCTTTTCCAAGATATCAAAGCTGCAAGCATTGAATGATGATAAGGGACTCCGCAGGTTTCATCACTAGCGCTCTTTCCCAAAGAATCCCTTTGCCGCATACAATAGAGGAGGTTGAAGGCTTGAAGCTTTAGCTTGCCGAAGAGAAATTCAGTTGCTCACTATGGCCTTGTAATAGATGATATTACAATGCTTGTTACTAGGTTATTAAGATGGACTAGTTTTGAGCATGTCAAACGTAAAGGTAATGCCATTGCATATGCGCCGGAGAGAAAAGCAAAAATTCTAGATGATGTTCAGGTGTGATTAGAGGCTGTGGTCGCTCCAAAATTTCTTTTCATGGGGTAATTAAGAAATTTAAATTAAATAAAATTTAGTGAAAATAAAAACTTAAATAGATCAAGTTATCGATAAAAATAAATCACACAAATACATGATATTTTACTATTTCCTTTTACAAATTTTCAAATGACATCATTATGTGATTTCATTATCCATTGCCAATATGGGTAGGTATAAACATTTTATTTTGTAAAGTTTGTATAACGTTTTGTATTTTTATGCAATTGTCATTATCTATTTGTCATTGTTTTTATAAAAAATATTTTAAACTAAATGAAAAAACTCAACCCGTGTGCATTGTATTAATTATTGACCCAAAGAGCTACACCCATCCATACATATATAAATGATACATTATGTGTCTACTTAACCAATCAAATGTTTGCTTTCTCAAAAAAAAAAAAAAAAAAAAAACCAATCTAATGTTTGAAGAATTACTAACTTTACTATTTTTGTTTAATCGTGAACTTTATAATAAAATGTTATTATAACATGATAATAATACACACACATGTAACAAACCCTCTATATTTTCTAATTATTAAATTATATAAAGTTATATTATATTTATACTATACATTCACACAAATAATATTATAACAAAAATAAATAAATAAATAACGCATACTATCAATATCAGACACACACTCACACAAATAATATATATAAATTTATAATAAAATGAGATACACTACAATTCACAAACACTTAATATTTACTCTTAAAGTCAGAGATACCAATAGTTAGATAGAGAAAAGAGATTCATGAGTGACAGGTCTGTGATTTATGTTATTGGTTGGTTTTGAGATGGACTAATTTGTGTTGTTTAGTTTTGGGTTGAACTGGTCTATGTTGGAGTATGCAAGATTTAAATTAGGGCATGCAAAAAAAAAAAAAAGATAAATTAAAATAATAAAATAATATTGTGTACATATAATATATATTTTTATTAAGTCAGGGGGTTTATTTGAACCCCTAGAAGCATTATTAATGCCGCCCCTGATTAAAAGAAATATCATACAATAGAGCTCCTATCCCATTTTTTGTATTCCACTTTATGCTCTACCTATTATTACTTGTCATGTATTCATTTGACATTCCTTATAAAATAACCAAAGTTTAAAATGGAAATATATATATATATATATATATATTTATATATATTATA
The DNA here is from genome assembly GCF_001633185.2 of Quercus lobata. Taxonomy (NCBI): domain Eukaryota; kingdom Viridiplantae; phylum Streptophyta; class Magnoliopsida; order Fagales; family Fagaceae; genus Quercus; species Quercus lobata. The sequence goes on along the minus strand of NC_044906.1, from coordinate 38,756,459 downwards.
TAGCATACCATGATTGATAGAATATAAAGTAAAATATATAAAATAAGACATATGATTTGTATTCTTTGTACTTCAAGATATTTCGTAGTTGTTTAATAAAGACATCTTCGACTGGTTTCTCAATAAAAAAAACAAAACAAAAAAAGTTTCTAAATATCACATGCATTGCACATGACTAGTTAAAGTTCACAGCCAATTGAACAATGGGGCCTTTCTCAAAAAAAAAAAAAAATTGAACAATGGGGTGTAAATTGTTAAATTTATTTAAACTGGGGTGCAATTGCAAGTTTTATTATAGTTTGGAATGCAAGCTGCAAGCACCCCATAATTTAGGGTTGATTGTACAATTAATCCAAGTAAATATTATATTTAGCTCAGATTTACATTACTATTCACTAAATAAATATAAAATATAAGATATAAATATTTTGATTTTCAAAAAAAAAAAAAAAAAAAAACTTCACTAAGTTAGGTAAAATATATGAAAATTGGCCATCTTGTAGTTTCTGAATTTGTTTGAACGGTTTAGATTTATAAATTATATGATTACCATGCATTATAAAATGGTATAATACCATGAACATTCACTGGAGACACCACAATCATAGCTTCTCTCATAATAACACTATAATAGGTTAAAAAAAAGAAAAAAGAAAAGAAAAAGAAGATAATTACTAAGGACACATTTGATATACTAAAATGGAGATTACATTAAATATTTATTATTGTGAATAAAAGATGTTCTAATTGAATAACTATTCGCATTTATAAATTAGATTGTAATGTATGGAAACCTTATAAATTAAAGGAAAATTTATATTTTTTAAAATATACTTATTAATTTTTAAAGTTAGTGTTGAGTTCAAGACAAGCATAGCACAAACACAATATTTCAATACTATCTGTTGTGATAATGAATTTAGATGGAGTATTGGACAAAGAATTTTGCACTCATTGATATAGATGTGAAGAAAATTATAAGCTGCCAAGTTCATTGGATTTTTTTGCTTCGTAATCATAGTCAACATTAAGACCAACAGGGGTTGAAACTTTGGGAGTTGAAAATGATGGTAAAAATATTTAAAATCTAAGAGATAAAAAATGGCGACAATTTTGATAGATGTCGTTTTTTAAAGTTTAAACAATAAAAATGAAAGCGTGTTTGTAAACGAGGCCATTTTACATGCCGTGTATAATGTCGACTTGGTCAGAATAATGTTTAACGTGATTTTTAAGGTGACCATTCTTTTTTTTATGAACATTTTAAGGTGACCATTCAAAACAAAGCATGTATGTCTTGATTATAAAGACAGGATTGTGACAATTTGTTCACGTTCATTGACTTGTGGCTTCGGAGATCGATAAAAATTAAACAACCTGTCCTTGCCAGTTTTATCCAATTAAAAGCGACACCAGCAGCCAAGTCGACAACAAGGACAGGGTCGTTGAATTTTGTTTTTTTTGTTTCTTTTTTTCAAAAACTAAAAAAATTAACTTTTTGGGTGCTTTCTTTCTTGGTGTTTATGAAATTTAAGGAACAAAAAGGTAAATTGAGATCAAGACCTCGTGGGGAAAAAAAATTATAAGGGTTTGGTTGAAGTTATGTCTGGGTAACCCCAACCCATATCATATTATATTGCTCAAAAAATTTTTTTTTTTATTAAATATGAATTTTAACAAATTTACTATTTGGTTAGATCTTGTTTTTATATTTTACATGTCTATAAAATTTTTAGATGATTTGAGATAAATAAGTAAATAATTATGTTGTCAATCAAATATTTAAATTTTAAATTTTTGCATTTAAAATTATGCATAAAATATGAGTTTCTAGATCTAATATCAAATAGCATCTGATTGATATAAAATTTGATATTTTTGTTAAAAACATAAAGAACATGCAGTCCATTGATAAAAATTTTGAAATATTAATCCTATAAAAAGCTATTATGTAATGTAAAATTTTTTAGAATTACACTAAATATAACTTAAATACAACCCAAAATTTGATTGTACAACCCATAATTTGATTGTACAACCATGCCTGAGTTGCGCATGTCCTAGTGTGACTTTATTGAATTGAGTAGATGACGGTAAACATTGTGTGATATAGATATTATTAACACAAAGTTTACTGTCATCTACTCAATTCAATAAAGTCACATTAGGTCATGCCCAACTCAGGCATGGTTGAAAATTTTGAAATAATTGAGTAGGACCTTAGTTTGACCTCAAGACCAATCATCCTAAAGATGGGTGTAGTTGGACTTGGAATCTCATGTACAGTTACAGCCATTAATGCACAACAACCACAATAGCAAGAATTTACAACAATAATTACTTATAATTTACGACAATATTCTTAGAGTTACACTAACTATAACTTGAATACAACTCATAATTTGATTGTAGAATCACATCTCACAACATAATCTAAAATATGTGTGATATAGATATTATTAACACAAAGTTTACCGTCATCTACTCAATTCAATCAAGTCACACTAGGACATGCCCAACTCAGGCATAGTTGAAAATTTTGAAATAATTGAGTAGGACCTTAGTTTGCCCTTAAGACCAATCATCCTAAAGATGGGTGTAGGTGTAGTTGGACTTGGAATCTCACGTACAGTTATAACCATTACTGCACAACAACCACGATAGCAAGAATTTACGACAATAATTACCCATAATTTACGACAATATTCTTAGAGTTACACTAAATATAACTTGAATACAACCCATAATTTGATTGTAGAATCACATTTCACAATATTAACACAAAATTTACCGTCATCTACTCAATTCAATCAAGTCACACTAGGACATGCCCAACTTAGGCATAGTTGAAAATTTTGAAATAATTGAGTAACCTCAGTTTGCCCTCAAGACCAATCATCCTAAAGATAGGTGTAGTTGGACTTGGAATCTCATGTACAATTATAGCCATTATTGCACAATAACCATGATAACAAGAATTTATGACAATAATTACCCATAATGTGCCATCAAATCTTATTATTAAACAAAATTTCATATTCTAATCAATCAATGTGTAAAAACACTGATTATTAAAAAATAATAATAATAATAACCTACTTTCTTTCCAATATCTTCTCAAAAAAAAAAAAAAAAAAACTTTATTTCCAATAATTAGACAATAAGTAGAGTATAGACTAATAGTGAAGCAAAGAGCCAAGTTCAACCTAAAATTTTGGTGAAACTATAATATTGGTCCCTCAAGTTTACCCTGTGTGCTTAATTGGTCTCTCAAATTTCAAGCGAATACAATTGGTCCCTCAAGTTTTAAAAGTGAGTTGTATTGGTCCTTTTACTAATTGCCGTTAATAGTGTTACTTATGTGGCTAACAGAGCAATGACTTAGCATTTTTTTAATGATGTAGCATGTTTTTAATTAAAAAATTACAAAATAAATTTACACCTAAGAAACAATATTTACAACCCGATACCAAATTTTAAAAAAAAAAAAAAAAAAAAAAAGTATTTTCTACTCCACACTCACAAAAATTTCAATCCAAAAATCCATGTTAGGCTATCCACACTACCCCTCTGGCTACGACTGCGGCTAGCCATTACCACCAAACACCTACGGCTCCTCCACTCCATACGATGCACCGCCATCCCAAAAACCCCAAAGCTATGCAACTCCCTATGGCGCCCCACCCCAACAACCCCACTCCCACTCCCTTTATGCATTCGTCGCCACCCCCTATGGCTCAGCTCCACTGTCTGCTCCTCCCTAACACCCTCACAAACCACCAAAGGAAAACAAGCCACCTAAAGACCACTCCTCTAGCTCTAGCTATCCTCCCTCTGCTCCAAGTTACGCCAGCCCGTTTGTGTCTTTAGTAACGACGGTGTTTCCACTGGGAACCAATCCAAACGTCGTCGCTTGCTTCAAGATCGCCGATTAGGATGGGAATGGCTTGATCAAAGACAAGGAGTTGCAATGCGTGTTGTCTTCATACGATTAGAGCTTCAGCTTGAGGACCATTCATCTTCTCATGCATCATTTCACCAATTCCAATGCCAAGAAAATCGGTTAGTGTTTTCATTTTTGGAAAATTTATTGCAACTGAATTTTTTAATGGTGTAATCGAAAATTGATTTATTAAAAAACCAGTTTGGGAAAAAAATTGAAAATCTTTCTAAATTGGTTTTGCTGGTGAATGATTTCAAGTGAAACACAAAGTTCAAAACAAATTTGCAATTAGAATTGACGGCGGGTCAGTGCTTGGGTTTCTTCACTCTCTCCCCTTCTCTCTCTCTCTCATGGGTGGGTTTGTGAATTTTTTTTTTAGAAGCGTGGGTTTGTGAATCAATTGCAAATACTAGTTTTAATTTGGTACCGGTTTGTGAATTTCTTATGTGTAAATTTATTTTGTAATTTTTAATTAAAAAATATGTCATGTCATTAAAAAAATGCCAAGTTATTGTTGCATTAGCTATGTAAGTAACACCAATAACAGCAGTTAGTAAAATAACTAATGCTCCATTTGTTTCATTGGAAAACCTTGTGTAAAGATAGTTTTCCATGTTTTCTAGTGTTTGGTAGCATAAAAAAATATGAGTCAAAGGAAAACTATCTTTGGTCAACATAAAAAGTAAGGCTTATTTTTAGAGATTGTTTTCCATTAATTTTTTTTGGAAAACAACTATATCTCATAGCAAGCTAAATAAGGGAAGTTAGGAGGTTATTTTTCAACTCATTTAAAATTGCTACCAAACATCATAAAATGAGATAGTTTTATAGAAAATACTTCTTGAAAAATGACTCATTTTCTAGAAAACATCATTAGTGAAATAAACAGAGCGTAAATACAACTTAGTTTTAAAACTCAATGGACCAATTGTACACGCTTGAAACTTGATGGACCAATTGTGCACACAAGGTAAACTTGAGGGACCAATGTTATAGTTTCACATAAAATTTTTCTCATGAGTTGAGTTTAAGTCTACCATATGAGCTAGGTTTAAGTTACATCATTTATAATTTTAAGCAATCTCACATCACTTAATGGAGTAATTTTTAATTGGATTAATATTTTGAAAATTCCATGATTTTTATATAATCTCTTTATTCTTAAAATACATGTCAAATTTCATGTCAATCAGATGTTGTTAATACTTGATCCATAAACCCATATTTTATGCATAATTTAAAAATACAAAAACTTAAAACTTAAACATTTGATAGATGACATACAACATTCGATTTTCAAAAAATTTAATACGCATGTTAATAATAAAAAGAAAATCTAATCCCACGATGAGATTTCCAAAATATTGATCGAACATAAAATTATTAGGTAATGTAAAGTTAAAGCCTTGTGATTCGATATTATTTCTAGAGCTCGTGGCATGAATCATCATGCGATACCAAAAACCAATAATTAAAATTGGACTAAACAGTACATTCACATCACTTTTTTTGTGAAGCCAACGAGTGCACAAATATTTTGATGAGGATGTGTAAAGAATAGAGCATCATGGTGCAAGAATACACGTAGCATCCACATTTTGTACTACTAAATCTAGTATGGGATGTAATGCAGTTAGGTCAACTTAGAGATCGCCCATAAACTAATGATAAATTACAAATAAGACGTCTTTTATATAAGAAAAACGGCTAAAATGTTAAAAACATTTATAAGGTTTGAACTAATACCAATCACTAGATAGATTTTTTTTTTTTTTTTAAATGACATTGCGTTACCTATTTCACAAATATCGTTTGAAACAATCACGTGGCTAATGTTCATCCTCTAATTATTTAACAATCATCCAACTACATGCTAGATTCTACCTAGCATATAACCGTGTGAACTATAAAGCGCTGGATTAATATATTAACTAAGCAATGATAGATTTTTTTTTTTTTTGAATTAACTAAGCATGGCAATGTTAATGAAAATTTTACATATTATTGTGCTAAAATGAAAATAATTATTAAAATGGTAAAATGTACTTTCTCTTTTTCTATGCTTGGGGTGGTTTACAATTTTCCCGTCTTATTTTTGAAATTAACCAATTTTCCCTTCTATGTTTGGGAAAAGGTCATATACTTCAAATCCGTTACTTTTTCAATTAAATCAAATGAAATTACAATAATTACAAATACAATCCAAGAAAATAACAATGCAATTCTCAACTTTTTCTCTTTCTTGTGATGTACAACTAATAATTTTTTCAAAAGATTTTTTTCAATTTAATTAAAAAAGTAACAAATTTAGAGTATTTGCTCATTTCCCAAATATAGAACGAAAAATTGATTTGTTTCAAAAAGAGTAGGAAAAATCGTGAACTACTCCAAATAAATTATTAAAAAAAAGTGTTTTTTTCTCAAAATATTTTATATTTTAGAATCGTTTGATGATGTATTTGAGAATTGACTGTATAAGTTTGACTTGAACAAAGGATGTTTGTAAGGAGGAAAGCAATTGGAGTGTGATTTTTATTTTTTATGAAATTTGAGTGTGATTTTGAGTTGGGGAATTTTAGTACACAAATATTTTAACCCAAAGGGTGACGGTTTCAAAGTCATTTCCTTCCGAATCCAGAGAAAGCCAACAACTTTACAACTCCAAAGTACCCTTTTGTCATAACTCACAAGATTCTCATAATATATTGACCTAGGGCTTTCTTTGCTTAATACAATGAAAGGGAAGTCGAAATGTATAATTATAAGTGTAAGGACTCGATTTGTAACGACCCAAAATGATATTGGGTTCGCACGTAAAAAGGCTCAAACAATATAATTTGTAGAGCGTGGGTGTTTAAGAACTAGATTAACCTCCGTAGAATAAAAAAATTCAACCTCACGTTTATTGATGGATCAGAGTTGATACAATAATCGGTTTTTCTTTTGAAATAGATACAGTTCTTTTGTTTTTCACGTTTTCTTCCTGAGTCTTCTCTTTGTTCTTCTCTATCTTCCAATCCCTTTCCTGCATGCCTTCTTTTCATGTTATATACCGCCCTCTTTATTCCATCTTCACCACACACGTGTAGGTTGAGTTCAGGAAATCTCTTTCTGTCCCATCTAACACCTTCTGGAACCTCCTTCTCGTAGCTGTAAGGTTGCTTCATCACTGTTCAGGCATCACTTCCTCATTAATGCGGTCAGAGAGTTGGTTGAGAGGCAATTAATGCGGAGGCAGCTGTTACCGCAGATATTTGTCTGCCCTCTCTCTCTCCCACCTTTGGCCCCTTATCCCACCTTGAGTGATGACGTAGCTTCGAGATATGTTTGTTACCTGATGGCATCTTGCTCATCCTCGGACTCGTATTGCTGAGAAGGGTTTTGTCCTCGGATAAATACTGAACTCCCTTTTCATGATATTCCCTCTTTCCTTCGTTTGGTTACCCCTTTAATCCGACATGGGCCTCTGCGAGCAGGTTTGCCTCCTCGGATGGGCCACAGGCCCAATTAACTTGACTTTAATAGTTTTAGTAACTAACCGGCACCCACAATAAGTTATTCTAACAATCATCTTTCCTTTTTTTTCTTTTTTCTTTTTTTTTTTTGGAGAAAGTAACAATCATCAACAACAATCCTAAAGGGTATTAGTTTATGAACTATTTTTAGAAACATTTTATTAAAAATGATAAAACAATTAATTTGTCTGACAAATTTTTATATTTATAATGAAGGTGGTGTTAAAACTTTCCTAATTTAGTTTATTAACAATTGCTCTAAAAAAGCACATTATGATCATGATTGCTACTACTATCAGTTTTTTCCCCAAAAAAATAATAATAATTTCCCTAAAAATACTCATTAACATGACTCATCATAATAATACTAAAAAAAAAAAAAAAAAATCATAATAATAACAACACTAACAATAACCTATTAGTCATGGAGAACAAAAAGCCATTCTTGTATGTAGGTTGGACTTTGGATCCTCAATGGAACAAAACGCCAGGAGAACAAAAATATTGGTCATGGAGATTATAATATTTATATGATTTTCGTTTGAAGTGGAGACTCTTCTTTTTCTTATTTATATATATATATATATATATATATATATATATATATATATATATACTTTTTGGTAGACTTTTTTATTGGGTAAACAATTATTGTTGTAAAAGAAGTGAAAGTGAATAAAAATATGACTTCTAGGTTAGTTTGCTTCTTTTTTTTTTTTTTTTTTTTTTTGAGAGAGAGTTTCAATTTATGGTGTCTGCTCCTAATGATAGCTTTTTTCTTTTTTTTGATACAAGATAGAATTTCTATTCTAGCCTAATCTAAGTTTATATGTGTGTGGAGCTCCCTCCTGGAGACTTGAACCCTGACTTTTGCCCTCCACACTCCACAAGCACTTATACTTGTGGAGTGACCATCGCACCAAGGGTGTGCGGTGGTCCTAATGATAGTTTTTTTATCAGACCAAGACACCAATCATTTTTTGGTATAGGTGGAGATTGAACTCCAGATCTTTTATTCAACCATCAGAGACTTTACTAGCTGGAACCCACAATTTTGGTGTAAGCGGGGTTAGTTTGCTTGTTAAAATAATTGAGTTGAGTTGAACTAAGGGGAGAACTGAAAATTAGGATTGATTCATTTACTTATATTTTAAGCACGAGTATGAACTGAAAGTAAACTTATAACCAAGTTAAATTATATATCTAGTCCTTGTTAATTTTATTGTTGAACAAGTTGAGCCATTAGTTAACTTGTTTTATCCTCATAAAAACTTGTTTCATATATATATAATTTCATTTCAACACATGTAGAAATTCTATCTTGAATTGAAAAAAAAAAAAAAAAAAATACTCGATTCAAATACCATAGAGATTTTAGGATAAGGTAGGTGTATATGAGGAAGGTTTGCTAATTAATTTGCAATGTGGGGCGAGGAGTGTGTAAAAGTAGGAAAGATCCATTGGGTTATTAATTTCTTACATGTATTAATTAATCTCATAAAATACACCTCAGCACACACAATCATAACTCATTAAATTTACAATCCTCCTCACTCATGATAGTTTTAGATTTGGAGAGCTAAACCCCAAATCTCCTCTCCTCCTCTCTTCTTAGCACCGGTGCTCTACACCGCCACATACGCCGCCGCACGCATCATTTCCAGTGTCTGAAAATTATGTCAGACCCTTCGCAAGTGTGGTGTCACTACCTCAAGGTGTGTTCTTTGAAAATTTGTTATTTCCCCAAATTTTGGATTTCGAAATATTAATGGGTTTGGGGTATTTTTTGGATATCGATCACTTGATTTGGTATGGGTTCTCCTGGTTTTTGGTATTTTCATGGGTTTTGATTGGATTATTAAGTTGTAGGTTCAAACCCTAAAAAAAAATCTGATTGTGGTTCTTCATTTTTTTTCGCAACTAGTTTGGGTTTTTACTTATTATGTTTCAGCTCCAAATCATGATTCTTGTTTGTTTCCTTTTTAATTTATGAAATTTTTTTGAGGTTTTCTATGTATTTGGATCCCCTGTATTGCTCTGCCATTGTTCTTTTGAAAGGATTCATTTAGTTAGTTGAATCGCTCTTTATGTTAATAGTTAATACTTATATACATACCATTCATGTTCCTATAATATATACTGTGGGAAATGAGATTTTTTTTTTTTTTTTATTCTTATATGTTTTAAAAATGTGATACGAACCTCAAAAAAAATTCATAAATTAAAAAGGAAGCACACAAGAATCATGATTTGGAGCTGAAACATAATAAGTAAGAACCCAAACTAGTTGGGAAAAAAAAATGAAGAACCACAATCAGATTTTTTTTAGGGTTTGAACCTACAACTTAATAATCCGATCAAAACCCATGAAAATACCAAAAACCAGGAGAACCCATACCAAATCAAGTGATTGATATCCAAAAAATATCAAAAACCCATTAATATTTTGAAATCCAAAATTTAGGGAAATAACAAATCTGCAAAGAACACACTTTGAGGTAATGACACCACACTTGCGAAGGCTCCGACATAATTTTCAGACGCCGAAAATGATGCGTACGGTGGCGTATATGGCAGTGTAGAGCTCTGGTGTTAAGAAGAAAGGAGGAGAGAAGATTTGGGGTTTAGCTCTCCAGATCTGAGACTATCGTGTGTGAGGAGGATTGTAGATTTAATGAGTTACGATTGTGTGTGTGCCGAGGTGTATTGATTTTTCTTTAAAATAATGACGTGGCTTTCATTCATTGGGTGGCGTAAAACACTTCTTTTTCGCCAACTCTGGACAGAAGTTAAACTCATTACACATATATAGATTCAAATTATACGTTGTTTAAGTCATAGATAATACATGAGTTTTACTCTTTCTTTCTTCTTTATTTATTTTATTTTATTTTTTGGATATACACATGATTGAATTCTTTTATTTTTTTATTTTTTAATGGTTTATTTATATTAGACTCTTCGTCTTTTACACAACATTAACTCAACTAGAAATTAAAAAAATATATAGATAGGACATGCGGCGCAAAATTAGATGGACACATAGCATAAAAATTAAAAACTTAAATGGATACATGACAAAAAATTGGACTCTAGTTGAAATCCAATTTAGAATCTAATTAGATTTGGACTTTTTTATTTCTATATTCAATAATTCACTTGACACAAAATTAAAAATTATATGGGACACGTGGCACAAAACTAAAAATCCAATTAAAATCTAATTGGATTTTTTCTGAGCTTTGGCTATTAATATATAATAATATGTAATATGGTCAATTGTAATGATGCTATTGATCTTAAGCTTAGGTTATTAAACAATTTTCATGATATTGTTTTAGACTACAATTTATTTTATAGGACTACAATTAAAAACTAATTTGGGTTTGATTTGAATTCTAATTGTACTTCCACATAATATACATACATACATACATACATACATACATATATATATATATATATATATGATTATATTTTTATTCACTTTTAACAAAATAACAAAATGATAAATTGAACACACTGAAAACTATTGAAAATGAGACTTAAAGAAATCTTAGGTTTATTTTTCTTATTTTGTTGGATATTTAAAAGGGATGCTTCTCATCAAATTAAGCTACCATTCAACTACAAAAATAGCTAGAGATGAGAACAAATCTAGATGCCAAGGAGAAAATAAAATAAAATTGTACAACAGACGGATAGAAACACAACTTGATGGTCTTGTGTAGTGCGCTGTTGTACCTTTTGTTGGTCCAAAAGAGGAAAACAAAAAGAATATCAGTAAGAAACAGAAAAATTGAAGAGCCATTATGGCATAGCAAAATAAAATTTACTGGGTTCAACATCTTATCATCTTCATAGGTGACATAAAAGAATACATTATTTTCCAATATGGCCTCTTTACCTTGTTGCTTATACTTGAATGTCCCAATTCAATACAGCTAACACCAAATAACGGAGTGCAATGATACAGAAAATAAAAGAGTGCAATGATACAAAAATAATAATTCTTCTCACAAAATTGGGATACCTGCCCAAATATAAGATCAATCCACTCATTCCACTCATTTAGTACCTCGTTTCTGGGTTTCTACCTAAAAACTCAGAAAATAAAAATTATAAGCTGTGATTAAATTAATCACAATATCAAATTTGAAGTATTTCCTTAAATTCCATGATTTCTAAACTATTAAATAGTGAAAATAATTTTGAAGCAACTCCTTGAATTCCATGATTTCTTAATTATTAAATAGTGAAATGGTGTTTTGAACATGATTTCTTCATCGGCCTCTTCGGTCTTCACAATTTTGTTAAATGTTTGCAAAAAATTAAGAAATTTAGTAAGACACGTGGCACAAAATTAGGCCTCCAATTTTGAATTTACTTGTTAGAAGCAACAAATATTGAGTGACAAATATAATTTGCAAACAATGTCTAAGCTAAATTTCAAACATTTTCGAAATGAGTAAGAAAATGAAACTTGCATCTAGAATGGACATTAAAAGTAGAAACTTCAATTTATGTAGTTAGTTCCACAAATTAGTCTATTAATCAATGGAAAATTTTAATAGATGTTGATTTTAGATATTAATAAAACACACACATACAAAACAAAACTCTACTGCAAGAAATAAAACATCATATTTTTGAAGTGCATGAATGTCAAATTAATTCTTCCTTCAAAAAGACGTTGAAAACTTTATGATTATATACAAAGCTCGAATAAAATGCTAAATTTGTTCGTCCCTATTAGCATACCAAAAATAAACCATATCATCTGGCATTAATAATAAGAAAATAAGGAGTCAAGAATACATCACTATAATTGCCAAGAGAGTTCCCCAATTGTATGACAATTCTCTAGTTGCCCTCCTTAGTCGTTAGTCCTTATCCCTTACTTCATTTCTAACAGTTGAATCAAAATAGAAGCCAACAAAAGTCATGTTATAAGAGTAAAATCATGTTGCAAAGGTACATGCACAAAATCTTTAAAATGTGTTTCACTTTATCAAAAACAAAAATAAATCTCAAATTTATCAAGCAATCTCACAAATCCCAATTATCTATTTTTAATTACAATTTCTTTTAATTACTATCAATTGCATGGAAATAGCATTGTCAAAGTAACCACAATCTCGCAATACATTTCTTTTGTAATTTATCTACAAAATCTCCTATAGCTCTTAGCAAGAAATGCACTCCCAAAGGATTACACAAACATCTGAAAGATGCTAATAGTCACGATGGGCTAATAAAAAAGTAAATATAAAGTGCAAAGTACTTATGTTATATGCAAGTTGATATAGAAGTTTCACTTATAAAGTCTTATTAAAATTGGCCAAGACCATCAGGAGTGGATGCCATAGGTTAAAACTATCTCAAAAAAAAAAAAAAAAAATTGGCCAAGACCAATAAATTCTAGCTAAACAAACAAGTTACGTTAGTCAATTAAAGTGTGTTAAGGCTCATTTTGACAAGTCTAGTAAGAGAAAAAGTCCAGCAACACAGGCAGACCAAAGTTAGCAAGCGAGAAAAAGCCATTGAGCCTAAATGGCAGGAATGAACGACTCATGGGCTCATAAAGTGGGTCTTGAGGAAGTAAACGGGCTTAAATGGGCTAGAAAAGAGAGAAGAAGCAAACCCATGGGCACTATGTAGAAAAGTAAGAAGGGGCCACAGCAAGCCCAAAGTAATGTAAGTAAAGAAAGGAAAGGGCTAATGGAAGACCCATCAGCCCCAAGGATGAGATATAAAGTAATTAGGTTAGGGAAGCCCAAGAGCGTTAGTAAAGATCCATGGGAAAGCAGGATTGGAAAAGGGCCGAAGAAGCCCAAGGAAAGCAAATGGGCCAAGGATGCTCAAGAGGGAAATGGGACAAAGGAGCCCACAAACAATGTAAGAAAAGGCCCAGTGAACACATTGAGTCACTACGAGGGAAATAAACAGCAGGCCCAAAGAGGCCCAGTAGGATTAAGTCAAACAACATTACAGTATGAATTGTAGAGTGGTATGGCAGGAAATGCTAACAAGGCCACGAAGTGAATACAGAGTAGGCCGGGGGAAGGAAGGCCCATGATTTGACAAGGCCCAACCCTCAAAAGAAGCAAGTCATAAAGAATGGTAGATCGGAAAACAACCCACACCATAAGAAGCCAAAAGTGCATGGTAAAATGTACAAACCAATCTCTAGATCACAGAAAATGCATGAGCAGCAAGCGAAGAAGGTGAAGCACGCACAAGACCTAGGCACCACTAGCCTGTACCCAGGCAATATAGGAAGTGGTGGGTTATGGGTTAGAGGTAAGAGAGGGCATGGTTTGGCGGTGAGGAGAAGGAAAAACCTATTTTGGGGTTCTTGCTTAGGCTTTTTTGGGAGAAATGTTCTGTTGGGATGACATGCCACCCAAAAGAAGTAAGGATGAGTTGGAACCACTAGGTGCATGCCATGAGGGATAGAGAGAGAGAGAGAGGGAGAGCACACACACTGTAATAGGTAGAAAAGCCACGACAAGCAAACAAACAAAATAGCCTTCTTTGTCTGGTTGAACAACTGACGACTAGTAAGTGGTCGGTAAGGACACCCACACCAAACAAAGGCAGTTAAGGGCTAAAACAGTAAATACCAGTCACAGTAGGCTCTATATAAAAGATCCTTTATTGTGCACTGAAAAGGGGATGGGAAAAAATCACAGTAATAGGAATTTCTAGGAAAAACCATAACCAGAAGTAAGCATTGAGACGAAAAGGAAATAAAACAAAAGAAAAGAAAAGTAAGAAGTAACAAGAGAAAAAGAAAAACAGAGAGTTTAGAACGGCAGACATGCACCAATAGATTGATCTCCTTTCTCCCTCAATAGCATTGATCTCTATAAAAGGTAAAAGATCTGTATTTGGGCATAGACCATTTAGGCTTGTTCTCTCAAAGTAATTAATTTCTTCTCTGAGATTACTCATGTTGAGGGAACAGTTTTCCCTTCTTGGTTTCAATCCTATGTATTACTTGGCATGGTAGACTAACACTTTGATTTTACTAACTCTGCTTATCCTTCACTTAGCTTATTCTATGTATAGAAAGCCTTTTGTTGCTCACTTTTATTTATTGTGGCTAAAAGTAGTAATTGTATTTTCTTGTGTTATCTGTATTATATCTGCCCGCCATAACTTCTTTATAGCGGCTCTGCTTGCCATGGGCATGTAACCAAAGCCTGGTAGACGTGGTGTAGTTTGTGCACAAGCCAGACCAAGGTGGGTTCTAGTTGGACCGGTCCTAACTCCCTTATCCAGAAAACTCAGGCCTAGTGCAGTAGGAAGCAGCCCAACATTACAAACAAGGCCCACCACCTTAAAATTGGCGACTTCACTAGGAGTTGGGAAACAGATAGGGACAAATTACAGAATCCCTCACAAAACAATGCCACCAAAATCCAGGACAACGCGAAATATGAGCGTTGTGCCCTTACAAGCAGAATGTAGGGGCCAAAATGAGAAATTAACCTTGATTTTCAAACATCATAATTAGTAGGCCACATTTTCAAACTATATTTTTTACTAGCATATCAAGTCTAAGTTGCTCAATTTAGGGCCTATAAAAAGTTTCTCAATTTAGGGCCTATAAATCAAGTCCCAAAAACTCGAATTTCATATGTTGATCACGTTTGATGTGACATTTTTTTCACGTGGCCACCTAGAAATTGAGTCTCTAAGACTCAATTTATATAATGTTTTCTCTTTTCCAATTCCCAACACGTGTCTGATGGGTTCCATTCCTTATTATTACCTTCATCATCTCACATTTTCTTACCCAGCAAAACATTTCTTGGTTCTACTATCAGAGCAGGAGCCGCCTTCCAAGAACATCAAGCCTTGGATGACAAGGTCTGGCCTGAACATCAAGCCTTCCAAGAGCAGGGCTGGCCTGGGTCACTCGGCCAGGTCACGCTGGCCTGGGTCAATTTGATTTTTAGAGTGTATTTTTTTATTTTTGGGTTTGGGTTTCCAATGGGTCAATTTGATTTTCAAAGTGTAAGTTCTTGGGTTTTTTGGGACTTTGGAAGTTTGAGAAAAGAGAGTGGGAAAAGGACACTTGAAAATATCTGTACTGTAAATGTTGCAGATGTAAATCGAGTCTTAAAGACTCGATTTATAGGTGGACGCCACGTGAAAAAAGTGACAACTCAGACCCGATCAGAACATGAAAATCGACTCTCAAAGACTCGATTTATAGTCCAAAATCGAGCCTCTCAGCCTCGAGATGCTAGTAAAAAATATAGTTTGAAAACGTGGTCTACTAATTATAATGTTTGAAAATCAGGGTTAATTTCCCATTTTGGCTGAATCCAGGCCAATAACGCCCCACCAACAACAACCCAACCAGACAGAGGGTGCTAACAGAATGAGAGCTGAACCCCAAACACCACCAAGAATCCCTACAAACAATGCCAATGTCTTCATAGAAGTGTTACAGTCATTGCAGCACTTGCAGTAGCAAATGATGGAAGAAATCCGTTAGCTAAAAACAGACAAGAAAAGAGAGAAAGGAAGCCAGCATGACCCAGAGCATGTGGCAAACAAAGAGGAGACACTAGCAAGAGGTGTCCCACAGAATACGAACCAACGTTTTATCATTATGGCTGAAGTAGCGGCCCTCCTAGAACAAGAGAGGGCCAGAACACCTAAGCAAAGATTCTATGCACGAAGACCTCCATACCCACTAAGGGTACTCAGCAAACCATACCCTGAGAGGTATGAGCCACGAGCCTTTGCATAGTACAATGGTAGGAAAGGAAGTGTCGTGGAGCACATGAGCAAGTTTATTGATACTTTTGGCCCTTACGCCGTAGACGAAGACTTATGTCTTCGGGAGTTTTCCAAATTACTGTGTAACCAGGCATACACTTGGTACATCGGCCTAAAGCCAGGATCAATCCCAACCTGGGATGATGTGGTTGACGTATTTTGTACAAAATACTTCCACGGGGAAGAAACAGTGACACTTGCAACCCTGCAAGCAACCAAGCAAATAAATGGTGAGGATTTGATGGAATACATCAAGAGGTTTAGGGACATAGCACTTGACTGCTATGACCATTATGAAGAAAGAACCTTGGTAGAAATGTGTATGATGAACATGATCCGGGAGTACAGAGCCGTCTTGGCAAAATTTAGAAATCTCTCAGTTTGCACAATTGCTGCAAAAGGTTAGGAAGACGGCCCAATCCATAAAGCCAAGCTCTGACAAAAGAAACACCTTGCAAGCTATGGTAGTGTCCACTAGAGAACGGAGAAGGAAAACCGAGGGGAGGGAATATGATACTCCCCCACCCATACCGTGTACCCCAAAGGAGCTGGATGTGTTGCTAGACAAGTGGATAGCAAACAGAGTCTTTATGCCCAACTAAGTTTCCAGAGAACCCATAAAGTAAGAGAGAAGAGACCCTTACTTCTGCTGTCTGCACAATTATGTACAATGTCTCACCGCAGAATATGCTGAGCACTTTGCAGATTGGTACACCGCAGGATTAAAGAAGGGACTCTAGAGCTGTCCTAGCAGGAGGTTCAAAGAAACTCACTCTCGAATCACAAGGGGAAAGGTGTAGCAATAGTGGTAATATGTGCAAACCCAAGGGAGGATGAGGAGGAGAATCTGGCCCTGCTTGTCGTAGCAATTACCACCTTACAGCAAAGTTTCAAATTCAAAAATTTGTTTAACCAATTGGGGCTCACGGTAAAGGAAAGAAAGATAGCCACAGAGGCCCTAGTGAGCATTGCCTTCGGAGTAGGAATAGAATCTTTATCGATAGAAGTCACAGATGATAAAGCCTTCCTATAGGAATCAAGTGAAATCACTTTTAGTAATGAAGATATGAAGGTGGGGTACCTAGACCACAGGATGCCCCTCTACATAGCTGCATCTATAAATCAAATCCCCATCAAGAGAGCCTTGATAGATACATGTGCTTCTGTAAATCTCATTCCATTGAGCACTTTACAAGCAGCAGGAATTTCCAAAAGAAAAATTCAGGGATGCCTCATGGAAGTAACAGGGTTCGGTGGAAGGGGCGAATACACCGTAGGCCACATCCAACTATGGTTAAAGGTAGGCCCTATAGCTTCCTTAGCTCGATTCCATGCAGTAAAAATGAAGGTCTTATATCATGTGCTTTTAGGGAGGCCATGGTTGCACAAACACTGGCTAGTCCCATCCATCTACCACCAGTGCGTGAAAGAAAGATTGAATGGCAAGATGATACGCATAACAGCAAACCAATTGCCATTCGAGTAGGCGGAAGCCCATCTAGTAGAAACTTTGTTCTATGACTTGTGGTCACCTTCTGGGTAAAGCTCAGTATCAAAACCAAAAGGCACTGTCGTACCTAAGTGAGTAGACATCCAAAGTGACCCAGAACTTAACCTAAGGGAATTGCTAGCATAGAAAAAGAAACGGAAGGAAGCACCCACTGCAGAATCAGATGACACACCACAATGTGTTAGGGTCCAGGGCCCTAATGGCAAGATTGTGTACAAATTGTGAAGGCGTGCGGGGCCCACTTGTGAAATGCAAGCGGGTCCCAGACAAGAGTGACAGCATAAGAGTTTGGTGTGTTGCGTGGCTCAAGAAAGCTCGGAAGAGTAGGGTAATGAAAAGGAGGATGAAGAAGTTGTAGTAGGGAAGGATGTATAGGTTGAGGTAGAAGTAGAGTTGGAAGAAGTTAACTTGGGGTTTGACTCACAGAACCAAGGCCCATTTCAATCAGTTTAAGTTTGACGGAAAAGGAAAAGACAAAATTGATACTACTGTTGAAAGAGTTTAAAGATGTTTTCGTCTGGGATTACAGTGAAATGCCAGGGTTAGATCCCGGGCTAGTGGCACATACGTTGAATGTGGACCTAGAGACCAAGCCAATGGCCCAGCCTGCTAGGATATTTCACACTAAGATAGAGGGGCAAATAGTTAAGGAGGTGCAGAAACTACTGGCCGCAAGATTCATTAAGCCTATTCAACACCCGCGTTGGCTATCTAACATAGTACCGGTGAAGAAAAAGAATGGGCAAATAAGATGTTATGTAAATTTCAGAAACCTCAACAGAGTCTATTCGAATGATGAGTTCCTATTTCCAAACATGGATTTATTAATAGATTTTGTGGCGGGAAGCGCAATATTCTCATTCATGGACGAATTTAGTGGGTACAATTAGATCAAAATGGCACCAAGGTTGCAAAGAAGACTGCTTTCAGAACACCCACGGGCAACTTCTACTACACTATGATGCCTTTCGGGTTGAAAGACACATGTGCAATTTATCAACGAGCAATGACGGCCATATTTCAAAACATTATGCATCAGGAACTAGAGGACTATGTAAATGACATAGTAGTGAAATCAAGGAGGAGGGAGGAATACTTCCACGTGTTAAGAAAGGTATTTGAAAGGTGTAGAGCTTTCAAACTAAGAATGAATCCTCTCAAGTGCGCATTTGGAGTGTCCTCTAGGAAATTCTTGGGTTTCTTGGTTCACAGCAGGGGAATAGATGTGGACCCGGCCAAAGCCACGACCATAGCAACTATGAGATCCCCAGCCATAGTAAAGGAGTTAAAGAACTTCTTAGGGAAGGTCTCATATATTTGGAGATTCATCCCTGGGCTAGCATCAATTACTTCTACTTTCACCAAATTACTTACGAAAGGGCAAAGCTTTGAATGGGGAGAAGTGCAACAAACAGCCTTCAAAAGGCTACAGCAGATCATGATGAACCTCCCTATTGTGCAAGTTCCAATCCACAAAAAACTGTTGCTACTCTACCTGGCTACCAACTCGTACGCCATTGGTGCATTGATCGCCTAAAAGGATAGAGGTGGCATTGAGCAACCAATGTATTACATTAGCCATGCCTTAAAAGATGCAAAAACTCGTTACCCAAGGGCGGAAAGGGCATGCTTGGCTATTGTGTATGCTTCGCAGAGGTTACACCATTATTCCAGTGGTTGTTACAATTGTCACAGTACGACTTAAAAGCAAAAACACCCAAGGTAGTAAAAAGCTAGGCTATAGCAAACTTGTTGGCATAGTTTCCCGGAGAGGAAGAATTCTAACTGGATGATGAAGTTTCAAGGGAAGTAGCCATGGCAAAATAAGTCAGAGAACAATGGGTAATGAAATTCGATGGGTCTTCTACCGCCCAATCAGTGGCGCTATCGTCCAAATTGGAATTCCCTCCTTCAAACAACACGGAAAAATATGAAGCCTATCTAACCTAGCTGGCCACAACTCTTAAAATAGGAGTCAAGCATTTAAGGGTAATAGGTGATTCGAACCTGGTGGTCTACCAGGCCAAGGGGAGCTTCTCCCTAAAAGAACTCAGCCTAGCCCCATGCAAAGTAATGGCCAAAAAGATAGAGGAAAAATTTTCAACCTTCAAAATACAACATGCTTTGAGAAAGGAAAACCGATTCGCAGACGCGTTGGCTGCGTTAGACTCACAGTAATTTTTGAAGGGGATAGCACTAGGATAGAAGTTGGCAAGAGGAATGAGTCTATTATTGAGACGTTGAAGGAAAGGTTCTAGGAGGAACAGTGTGAAGGAGATTGTCGGATTCCTATAAGGGAAGCCCTGACAGAGGAAGAAGACACTGTAGAAATAAAGATCCTGAAGGACTATGCCCTGGTAAGAGGAGAGTTGTACCGCAGGATGCCAGGTGGGGTTTTGTCTAGATGCGTAAGGCAGGAAGAGGCACAAAGAAAGCTAAAAGAGGTACATGACAAGACTTCCAGATCCTACAAAGAGATCAACCTTTTCCGTAGACTCCAAAAGGCAGGTTTCTATTGGCCGGATATGATCAAAGACGCAGATCAAGCTCAAACCCAATGTGGGACCTGCCAGCTTACAGCAGACAGAGTGAAAAGTTATGTTATGTTCACCAACGAAGACTGGAGAAGCCTATTCAAACAGTACTTAACAGAAGGCATCCTACCGCAAAATCACTCTGAAAGATATAAGCTCAAGAGGTTAGCAACGCGCTACTTTTTGCATAATGGAGTCCTCTTCAAGAAAGGGTATGATGGGGATCTCTTAAGATGTTTGGGTCTCGAGAAAGCAAAGGAAATGATAAAAGAAATGCACTCAGGAGAATGTGAAGAACACCAGGGGAAGAAAAAGCTATATAGATGCCTACTGCAAATGGGTTACTATTGGCCCACCATGAAGAAAGATGCGGTAGAATTTGTTAAAAGATGCCATAGCTAACAAGTACAGGCCAACTTGATTTACACCCATCCGTAGAACTTACACAGCATGGTCACCTCATAGCCCTTCCACACTTGGGGGCTTAATTTAGTGGGACTAGTTAACCCCCCATCGCGTGAGTATATATGGATTCTAGTAGCTACAGAATACTTCACCAAATGGGTAGAGGCAGTGCCACTCCGCAAAGCCATAGGAGGAGCAGTAGCAAACTTCATCAAGGAAAATATAATTGTGAGGTTTGGGCTACCCCACAGAATTATCAGTGACAATGGCACATCCTTTGTCAATAGCAAAGTAAGGAAAATGTTGGAATGAGCCAAAAATATACAGGAGGATGGGCAACACACCTGCCAGACGCCCTTTAGGCTTACAGAAAATCACCAAAGTCTGCTACAGGATTCTCAACCTTTTCCTTGGTATACGGGACAGAGGTAGTGAGCCCAATAGAAGTGATGACTCAATCTTTGAGAGTTATGTAGATACAGGGGAAGGAAAAAGAGGAGAAAGCCTTTTTGGTAGAATGGTGTGCCTTTGTGGTAGAATGGTGTGAAGATTTGGAAGGGCTTAATGAAAGAAGGGAGGAAGTCCAAGAGCGTAGCTGCAGATACAGACAAAGGATGACAGAAGCCTATGGCAGGATGACTAAAGAGAGGGTGTTCGCGGAAGGACAACTTGTGCTAAAAGTGGCGGACTATGTCAGGTGAGGTATGGTAGGACCATCTAAGTTTGCACCAAAATGGGAGGGACCCCTTGTGATAAGAGAAGCACACCCAAGTGGGTATTATCATCTAGCCCAAATGGATGGCAAGGACCTAATAGATCCCATCAATGGGAAATGGCTGAAGCGTTATTATGCCTAAGATGAGGTTATGTAGTGTAAGGTGGTGGACCTTGTTTGTAATGTTAGGTTGCTTCCTACTACACTAGGCCCTAATTTTTTAGATAAGGGAGTTGGGACCGGTCCAACTGGAACCCACCATGTTCCGACTTGTGCACAAACTACAGCACGTTTATCAGGCTTTGGTTACATGCCCATGGCAAGCAGAACCGCTATAAAGAAGTAATGGTAGGCAGATATAATACGGATAATACAAGAAAATATAGTCACTACTTTTAGCTACAATAAATAAAATTGAGCAACAAAAGGCTCTCCGTACATAGAATAAGCTAAGTGAATGATAAACAGATTTAGCAAAATCAAAGTGTTAATCTACCATGCCAGGTAATACACGGGATTGAAACCAAGAAAGGGATGATCGTTCCCTCAACACGAGTAATCTTAGAGAAGAAATTAATTGTTTTAAGAGAACAGGCCTAAATGGTCTATGCCCAAATACATATCTTTTGCCTTTTATAGAGAGCAAGCTACTAAGGGAGAAAAGGGATCAACTTATTGGTGCATGCATGCCGTTCTAAACTCCCTGTTTTTCTTTTCCTCTCATTACTTCTTACTTTTATTTTCTTTTGTTTTACTTCTTTTTCTTCTTTATGCTTACTTCTGGTTATTGTTTTTCTTAGAAATTCCTATTACGGTGATTTTTCTTCTCCCCTTTCAGTGCATAGCAAGGGGTCCTTTATATAGAGCTTGCCGTGACTGGTATTTACTATTTTAACCCTTAACTGCCTTTGTCTGGTGTGGGTGTCCTTGCCGACCGCTTACTGGTCGTCAGTTGTTCAGCCACCACCACTTACTTGTACTGACTATGCCGCTCCTCTCTGCCAGACAAAGAAGGCTATTTTGTTTGTTTGTTTGTCGTGGCTTTTCTATCCATTATAGTGTGTGTGTTCTCTCTCTCTATTCCTCATGGCATGCACCTAGTGGTTCCAACTCATTCTTACTTCTTTTGGGTGGCATGTCATCTCAACAGGATATTTCCCCCAAAAGAGCCTGAGCAAGAACCCCAAAATAGGTTTTTTCCTCTCTCCACCACCAGACCATGCCTTCTCTTACCTCTGACCCATGACCCACCACTTTTTATATTGGCTAGGTACAGGTTGGTGGTGCCTAGGTCTTGCACGTGCTTCACCTTCTTCGCCTATTGTTCATGCATTTGTCGTGATCTAGAGATTGGTCTGTACGTTCTGCCATGCACTTTTGGCATCTTATGGAGGGTTGTTTTCCAATCTGCCATTCTTTATGACTTGCTTCTTTTGGAGGTTGGGCCTTGTCGGATCATGGGCCTTCCTTCCCTCAGCCTACTCTGTATTCACTCCGTGGCCTTATTAGCATTTCATGTCATACTACTCTGCTATTCCTACTGTAATGATGTTTAACTCAATCTTGCTGGGCCTCTTTGGACCTGCTATTTATTTCCCTCCTAGTGACTCAGTGTGTTCACTGGGCCTTTTCTTACATTGTTTGTGGGCTCCTGTGTCCCATTTCTCTCTTGGGCATCCTTGGCCCATTTTCTTTCCTTGGGCTTCCTCAGCCCTTTTCCAATCCTGCTTTCCCATGGGTCTTTACTAACTCTCTTGGGCTTCCCTGGCCTAATTACTTTATACCTCATCCTTGGGGCTGATGGGTCTTCCATTAGCCCCTTACTTTCTTTACTTTCATTACTTTGGGCCTGTTGTGGCCCCTTCTCGCTTTTCTACATATTGCCCATAGGTTTGCTTCTTCTCTCTTTCCTGGCCCATTCAAGCCCGTTTGCTTCCTCTGGATCTACTTTATGAGCCTATAAGCCGTTCATTCCTACCACTTGGGCTCAATGGCTTTTTCTCACTTGCTAACTTTGGTCTGCCCGTGTTGCTAGGCCTTTTCTCTTACTAGGCTTGTCAAAAATGAGCCTCAACATTTAGTCCCCTGAGCATATGAAACGTTCCTGCGGTTTATATGTGAATAAAAGAATTTTCTGCCTTCTTCTGTCTTTTTTCTCTTCTTTTCCTTCGCGGGCTTTTTCGAACAGTGGTCCCCAACTCATGTGTGTTTCTTTTCTTTCTCATCATGAATAGTGTTATCTCTTCAAATTTCCCAGTTTGGTGGTTATTTTGAAATGCAGCCTTGCTTCATTAATTTCATTCCTTATCCGTTGGTTGACCCATCGCCTCCCTTCACTTTAGTTTTAATGGTGTTGATATTTAAAGAAGTTTCCCTTCATATTTCAACCACTTTCTCCTTTTCCCACACAAACGCCTTCTCCTTTCCCCTTTCTTCACCGTGTTCCATTTTTCAAGTATTTTCACCCATTTGTTCCAATTAGCCGTCATATTATGACACCGACGAAAGGTCAGAGCTCTTCCCGCCGGAAGGGGAAAGAGGTCATCTCCGATCCTCTTGCTACCCACAATGAAGGCGAGGAGGTTGTGTACTTCGAGCCTGATTCTTTCGACGAGGAGGCGTGACATCCCCCTGACAGTGAATGTGCCTCTCTAATATATCCTTAGTACAATGTCCACTCTCATTTTCCAAAGGTTCTTGGTGATTACACGCCACCGCCGCCAAGCCGTGTTTGGCTTGCTCTTTGCCGTCACAACACGGAAGCCCCTTGGGCACCATTGGCTTCTTCGATTCTCAATTTCATCATTCGCCAAGGCAATTTGCTCCCTGTGCCTATTCATTTCGAGTTTGGGTCAGGCATGGCCTTGACTTGGAAGGAGTGGGTAGATAGAGAGTTATTCGATACGGGCTTCATAGGTTTGCTATAGTGGGCTGGCGTAATAAAGGCCATTGTTTCATCCCATTGTTTATCCAACTATAGGGATCTCTTCAATCTTCGTCATTTAGTCTGCCAGTGGTGCACCGCCACCCACACTTTCTTCTTCTCCTGCGGTGAGATCACTATGACACTGGAAGACGTGGCGAATAAGCTTCTCTTGCCTGTCCTTGGTAATGTCGATCCTAGCTCTTTAGAGCTTTCTCCGGAGGCGAGGCCATGCAGGCCGAGTTGAAGAAAAGAATTAGTGGGAATGCCAAGTTATCATATTGGGTTAGTTCTTCTTCTAAGTTTTCTACTGCTGCTCGCCATGCGACCTTCCTTAATTTTTGGCTCTGTAGGTTTATTTTTGGTTCCCACCCCCATTATGCTGTGAAGCCTTTATATTTCTGTTTAGCTATTAAGATATCTGCCGAGGTAAGTTTGTCGCTGGCCCCTATGTTCTTGGGACACTTATATGTACAGTTAGACATCCTACGGAGCGATGAGGACCAGGCAGGCTCCTGCTACATAGTTACTTCTTCTGTTTATAGTACCATTTTGCAGCACCTGTTACATGAGTTTTGCGCCAAACATTTGGCGAAGTGTAGACCCTTCCGCTTTGGTAAGGAAAAGTATCAGTCTTATCCGAGAGATATTACTGATTTTTGTTTCAATTTCGAGTCTGAGTTTCCGTTGGCTATCCGTTGGTCTAGTTTGAAGCCAATTTATCATCCTATTGTTGAGTTCTTTGATAAAGGAGTTAGATTCTCTTAGAGAGCATACAGACACTTGGGTGCAGGCTATACATGTGCCGATTCTGTGATGGGTCAGTTTGTTGATACGGTTGGAACTACCACCCCACCGGTTGGTTTTAAGGAGAGAGGGATTACCTATTTGGCAGCTACCAATGTTGGGTGGTTGCGTTATCTGGCGGACGAGGGAATCAGGTGTGTGCATTATCCTGCTAATCGAGTTAGAAGACAATTTGGGCTAGACTAGGACATTCTTGATGACCTCTCTTCTCTCATGGAGTCTCTTACTTCTATTAGACCATTCCTGTGGTATACTGCTTCTGATTTCTAGAGGCAACACTTCGCTGCAATTACTGTTCCATGCTCATTGAGAGGAGGCATTTGCACTCCTACCATGCACGGATACTAGCAGGCCATGATGACCTCTTTTGTGCAAGAATTGCTGGGTAGCCGTGGTTTCTCCTTTATTCCCCTTAATGGACTTGGTATGGTTATTTCAGCTAATCCTCGATTGTTTCTTCCTTCCAAATCTGTGTTAGCCTATGCCAAGAAGCAAGGTCGGTTTGCCATCCTTGAGTGGGATGAGGAAGGTGGAGGGTTGTATTGGCACGCTAGTGATTACCCTCCAAGTTGGGAGAAAAAGGTAAAGATTACAAACCTTTCTGCACTGGGCAAGAAACGTCTTGCCAAGCCCAAATCCACCAAAAAGGGTGGTGGGGTGGTGAGGTGGTGCCTCTTGAGAGTGACCTTCCTTTCATAGGCCATACAGTCTTAAAGGGCTCTTCTCCTTCTTTAGCCCGCACTTGCTCTAGTGCACACCCTGCTATTAGCAAGCCTAAGTCTACTGCTCCACGACCATCGACAAATGTTCCTCCTTCCAGCAGGAGACGAGGTAGCAAGAGAAAGACATCCTTTCACCCTGCACCTACCACTAAGCAGAGAGTATGTTATCTGTAAATCCACTTTGTCTTTTATACAAATGTATTTTGGTTTTCCTGTGGTTAACACTTGTATGCTTGTTGACTCTTCTTCTTCAACCTCATCTTCTGTTTTCTTTTCTTTTGCAGTCTAAGCATAAAGAGGATGCGTCTGCCACTCGTCCCATATTACTTGATGAGCCCGAATTTGAGGTATAACTCCTTCCTTCCATTTCTCTTTATATTCCCTTTATCACACACCTTTAGCCGTGTCCCTTCTCTTTTCTTTTTATCATCTAGTTACGGCTTCCTCTGTTCCTTATTCTTCCTCGTCACTTTCATTTTCCAGGATGAGCCTGAGCCTATCTCCATATACCATCCCATAGCCGAGGAGCTTTCTGCCTCCATAGGCACAACCATGGAAGGTTTCTTTGAGGGAGCTAATGTTATGTTTGAGACCACAGCTTCTACCACTCCAGTTGCTGCACAGGGAGTTTTTGCTAAGGCTCCTATCCCCTCCATTGAGCTGGTACCCATGGAGGGTACTCATACTGAGGGGGTTAGTGAGGCCACTCCCATTTCTACTGAGACACTTACTCCCTAGGAGGGGGCCTTTCCTTCTGTTGCCCAGATTGAAGTTGCTTCACCTACCACACCTCTTATCATCTCCACCAGCGACCCCTTTGCAACTCTATCTCAGGCTGTGAAAGATGGCTCTTGTTTGGTGGTGTTGAGGGTCATTTTTAAGAATCCAAGTAGAAAGAAGAAAGCCTAACGACAAGGGCAGCAAAGAATTGGCAAACAGATGGAAAAACCATTAGGCACAAGCGGCAAGAATAATGGATCATAGGCCCATGAAATAAACAGATGGGCCTTGAAGAGGCAAGTGGGCTTAAAGAAGCTCGGAAAGAGAGAAATAACATACTCATGGGTAGTATATGATGTAGAAAAGTGAGAAAGGGCCACCGCAAGCCCAAAAAAATGCAAACAAAGAAAGTAAGGCGTTAATAGTAGGCCCATGAACTCCAAGGATGAGAATAAGGTAATTGGGCCAAGGAATCCCAATGAAGTTAGTAAAAACCCATGGGAATGTAGAGTTAGTAAAAAGGCTAAGGAAGCCCAAAGAAAGCAAGCGGGCTAAGGATACCCAAGAGGAAAACAAAAGGGACACAGGAGCCCATAAGTAGGAAAACCAATGGCCATACCAAGTCACTAGGGGAAAGAGTAAACGACTAGCCTAAAGAGGCCCAGTAGGATTGAGTCATTACAGCAGGAATGATAGATTAATATGGCAGGAAATGAGGGTAATCAAGAAGTGGGCCGAAAGAAATGTAAGACCCAATATCAAATAAAGCCCAACTCCTTAAGGGAGTGGAAAATCAAAAAACAGCTCACATAAAAGGTCAAAAGGAACGGACGACAGACTATGCAGGCAAGCCTCCTGACCACGATAGGTGAACGACCAGCCGGTAGATTTTGGACACACATGGAAGGGAGGCACGCGCAAGGCCCAAGCACCATCAGCCTATACCTAGCCAATATAGGGCATGGTGAGGTTGTGGGTCAGAGGTAAGAGGGCATGGTTTGGTGGTGGGGAGAGGGGAAAAATCTATTTTTGAGGTTCCGGCTCAGGCTCTTTTGGGGGAAGTGTCCTACTTGGATAACATACTACCCAAAAGAAGCAAGCTGAGTTGGAACCATTAGGTGCATGCCATGAGGGATAAGGAGAGAGAAAGAACCCGGACCGTAGCAGGAAAAGGTGCCATGGCAAACAAACAAACAAAATACCCTTTCTTGTTTGGTGATGGGGGGCGGCACACAGACGGACCAGTGGTGGTCAGCCAATACAACAAGACTAGACAAAGGAGGTTAAGGGCTAAAACGGTAAAATCCGATCACGGTAAGCACTATAAAGAGAGAACTTTACTGTGAACAAAAAATAGAGCAACAACGGGAACTATAACTAAGAAATAGGAATTCGAAAAGAGATACCAGGAAATAGAAAAGAAAAGAGTGTGACGGAAAGAAAGAAAACAACTAGAAAGAAAATAGAGGGAGAGTTAGAACGGCAAGCATGCATCGGTAGATTGATTCCCTCTGTCCTTCACAAAATCTTGCTCTCTGTCAAAACCAAAAGGAGCCTTTGTGCATCAACCATTCAAGTCTGTTTCCCTCAAGGTAGTTAATCTCCACGGCGGGACTTTCTTGGGAGATTAATTGCATTGAGAAGGAATGTTCTTTCCTCTCTGGTGTTGCGTTTGTGGACTAGATTTAAACTGATTTCTTTATCTCTTGATTAACCCATACATATTACTATTTGCTCCCTTCTGTTTTTGTTTTTTTGTTTTTTTTTTTTGTTTTTTTTATTTTTTTTTTGTAAAAGTGATTATTATTACTGTGATTGTGCTTGGGATTATTTGGTCATTTCCTACTAAGTAGCTAGATATAATTTTTTTTTTTGTTATTATGTCTGTCTGTCATAACTTATCTGAAATAGCTCTGCCTGCTATAAGCACGTTCCGGACAAACTAGGCATAGTTTACGCGCAAGTCGAACCAAATTAAGTTGCAATTGGATTGGTCCCAACTCCCTTATCCAGAAAACTTGGGCCTAGTGCAGCAGGAAACAGCCCAACACTACTAGCACAGCCCATCACTTTACAATTGGTGGCTCTGCTAGGGAGTTGGGAAACAGATAGGGGTGAAAAAACAGAATCCCTCACAAACACTACCACTAAAGTCTAGAACGACACGAAATATGAGTGTCGTGCCCTCACAAACAAAGTCCAGGCCAACAACGTCTCACCAACAGCAGCCTAACCAAACGGAAGGTGCTAACAGAACGGGGCTGATCCTCAGCCACAACCAAGAATTCCCATGGACAATGTCAGTACTTTTATTGAAGTATTGCAATCACTGCAGCACTCGTAGCAATAAATGATGGAAGAGACCCGTCAACTAAAAGCAGACAAGACGAAGGAGAAAGGAAACCAGCATAACCCAGAGCACGCGGCAGACAAAGAAGAGACATTAGCAGGAGGTGTCCCACAGAATGCAGAATAGCGTTTCATTACTAAGGCTGAAGCAGCGGCTCTCCTAGAACAAGAGAGAGCCAGAACACCTAAGGAGAAGTTTTACGCATGAAGGCCTCCTTACCCACTAAAGGTACTTAGCAAACCATACCCCGAGGAGGGCCTTTGCACAATATGATGGCAGGAAGGGAAGTGTAATTGAGCACGTGAGCAAGTTTATTGATACCCTTGGTCCTTACGCCACAGACAAAGACTTATGTCTTCGAGAATTTTCAAAGTCATTATATGACTGGGCATACACCTGGTACATCGGCCTAAAACCAGGATCAATCCTAACTTGGGATGACATGGTGGATGTATTTTGCACTAAGTACTTCCACGGAGAAGAAATAGTAACACTTGCAACCCTGCAAGCGACCAAGTAAAGGAATGGCAAAAATTTAATGGAATACATTAGAAGGTTCAGGGACATA
The DNA here is from genome assembly GCF_001633185.2 of Quercus lobata. Classification (NCBI taxonomy): domain Eukaryota; kingdom Viridiplantae; phylum Streptophyta; class Magnoliopsida; order Fagales; family Fagaceae; genus Quercus; species Quercus lobata. Next base: position 38,726,948 of record NC_044906.1, on the reverse strand, counting down.
GCACTTGACTGCTATGACCATTGTGAAGAAAGAACCTTAGTAGAAATGTGTATGACTAACATGATTTGGGAATTCAGAGCAATCTTGGAAAATCTAGAAATTTCCCAGTTTGCACAGCTGTTGTAGAAAGCGAGGAAGACGGCCCAGTCCGTAAAACCAAGCTCAGACAAAAGAAATGCCCCGCAAGCTATGATGGTGTCCACTAGAGAGCGGAGAAGGAAAACTGAAAGGAGAGAATATGATATGCCCCCACCTAGTTGGGACTTACAGCAAAGGAAAGAAAGATAGCCACAAAAGCTTTGGTGAGTATCGCCTCCCGAGTAGGAGTAGAATGTTTATCAGCAAAAATCCTAGATGATAGAGCCCTCTTACAAGAATCAACCAAGATTACTTTTAGCAATGAGGATATGGAGGTGGGACACCCAGATCACAAAAGGCCTCTCTATTTGGCAGAATCCATAAACCAAATTCCCATTAAGAGGGCCTTGGTAGATACAGATGTTTTCGTAAACCTCATTCCATTGAGTACCTTGCAAGCGGCAGAAATTTCAGAAAGAAAGATCCAAGGATGCCCAATGGAAGTGACAGGGTTCTGCGGAAGGGGCAAGTACACCATAGGCCATATCCAGCTGTGGTTGAAAGTATGCCCTATAGCTTCTTTAGCTCGTTTCCATGTGGTAAGAACGGAAGTATCCTATCATGTGCTTTTGGGAAGGCCTTGGTTGCAAAAACACTAATTGGTCCCATCCACTTATCACCAGTGTGTGAAATGAAGATTGAATGGTAGGATGATACGTATAGCTATTGTAAAGTGGTGGGCTGTGCTAGTAGTGTTGGGCTGCTTCCTGCTGTACTAGGTCCAAGTTTTCTGAATAAGGGAGTTGGGACGAGTCTAACTGCAACTCAATTTGGTCCAGTTTGTGCGCAAACTATGCCTAGTTTGCCAGGAATGTGCTTGCGGCAAGCAGAGCTATTTCAGATAAGTTGTGGCAAATAGACATAATAACAAAAAAATAAAATATCTAGCTACTTAGTAGGAAATGACCAAATGATCCCCAAACACAATCACAACAATAATAATCACTTTTTCACACACACACACAAAAAAAAAAAAAAAAAAAAAAAAAAAAAAAAAAACAAAAAGGAGCAAATAGTAATATGTATGGGTTAATGAGAAGATGAAGAAATCAGCTTAAATCTGGTTTGCAGGAGCAAAACCAGAGAGGAAAGAATGTTCCTTCTCAACGCAATTAATCTCTCAGGAAAATCCTGTCGTGGAGATTAACTACCCTGAGGGAAACAGACCTAAATGGTTGATACACAAGGGCTCCTTTTGGTTTTGACAGAGAACAGGATTTCGTGAGGAAGAGAGGGAATCAATCTACCGGTGCATGCCTGCCATTCTAATTATCCCTCTATTTTTCTTTCTGGTTGTTTTCTTTCTTTTTCTCCAACTCGTTTCTTTTCTATTTTCTGGAATCTCTTTTTTTGGAATTCCTATTTCTTAGTTATGGTTCCCGTTATTGCTCTGTTTTTTTTTTCACAGCAAGGTTCGCTCTTTATAGTGCCTATCATGACCGAATTTTACTGTTTTATCCCTTAACCTCCACCGTTTGGTCTGGGTCTATTGGCCGACCACCACTGGTTCATCTGTGTACCGCCCCCTATCACCAGACAAAGAAGGGTATTTTGTTTGTTTGTTTGCCGTGGCACCCTTTCCTGCAATGGTCTGGGTTTTTTCTCTCTCCCTATCCCTCATGGCATACACCTAGTGGTTCCAACTCAGCTTGCTTCTTTTAGGTAGTAAGTCATCCCAGCAGGACATTTCCCTGAAAGAACCTGAGCCGAAACCTTAAAAATAGATTTTTCCCCTCTTTCTACCACCAAACCATGCCCTCTAAATCTCTAACCCACAACCTCACCATGCCCTGTATTGGCTGGATGCAGGCTGGTGGTGTATGGGTCTTGCGTGTGCCTCCCTTCCATGTGTGTCCAAAATCTGTCTGCTTGTTATTCGCCTACCGTGGTCTAGAGGCTTGCCTATATAGTCTGCCATCTGTTCCTTTTGAACTTTTATGTGAGCTGCTTTTCGATTTCCCTCTCCCCTGAGGAGCTAGGCTTCATTTGATACTGGGTTTTACATTTCTTTCGGCCCATTTCTTGATTACCCTTATTTCCTGCCATATTACTCTGTCACTCATGCTGTAATGACTTAATCCTGTTGGGCCTTTTTTAGGCCAGCCGTATACTCTTTCCCCCCTAGTGGCTTGGTATGGCCATTGATTTTCCTACTTATAGGCTCCTGTGTCCCTTTTGTCTTTCTTTTAGGCATCCTTGGCTCACTTGCTTTCTTTGGGCTTCCTTGACCCTTTCACTAACTCCACATTCCCACAGGCTTTTACTAACTTTATTGGACTTCCCTGACTCAATTTTATTATTCTCATCCATGGGGTTTATGAGCCTGCCATTGACTCCTTACTTTCTTTGTTTGCATTACTTTGGGCTTGCGGTGGCCCCTTCTCACTTTTCTACATCATATACGGCTCATGGGTATGATATTTCTCTTTTTCTGAGCTTCTTTAAGCCCACTTGCCTCTTCAAGGCCCATCTGTTTATTTCATGGGCCTGTGATTCATTATTCCTGCCGCTTGGGCCTAATAGTTTTTGTCATCTGTTTGCCAATTCTTTGCTACCCTTGTCGTTGTGCTTTCTTCTTTCTACTTGGATTCTCACAAATGACCCTCAACATTTAGCCCCCTAAACATATGAAGCGTTCCTGCGGTTCATATGTGAATAAAAGACCTTTTTGTCCTTTCTTCCTCTCTTCTTTCTTTTCCTTCGCGGGCCTTTTTAAACAGTGGACCCCTCCTCATATATATATATATATATATATATTTTTTTTTTTTCCTTTTCCTACCACAAATAGTGTTGTCTCTTTGAACTTCCCAGTTTGGCAATTATTTTTAAGCATAGCCATCGCTTCATTAATTTCATCCCATTCTGATGGCCGACTCGTCGCCTCCTTTCATGCCGTTATTAATGACCTGGGTATTTAAAGAGGAATCCCTCTGCACTTTAAACACAAACTTCTTCTTTTCCAAGAACACATTCTCTCCGTTTCCCTTTCTTCATCGTCTTTTTCTTCTCAAACACTAACACCCATCTACTTCGATCAAGCCCTCCTACTATGGGACCAGTGAAAAGCCAAGGCTCTTCCCGCTGTAAAGGGAAAGAGGTCATTTCCGACCTTAACTTCGTACCAGACGTAGGCGAGAAGGCAGAGTATTCTGAGTCAAAGCACTCCGTTGGGGAAGAGACATAGTGTAACCCCGATAGTGAATGCGCCCCTCTGATCGATCCATGGTACGAAGTCCACCCTCATTTCCCAAAGATTCCCGGCAACTATGCGTCGCCGCCACTAGGTAGCTTATGGCTCACCCTTTACTGTGAAACCCCGATGTCACTTGGGCCTCGTTGGCTTCCTCGATCCCCGATTTAGTCATTTGCCAAGGCATTTCACTCCCTATGCCCATCCATTTCGAATTTGGATCGGGTACCGCCTTGGGTTGGAGAGAATGGGTAAATAATGAGTTATTTGATGTGGGTTTCATGGGGTTGTTGCAGCGAGCCAGTGTTTTGAAAGCCATCATTTCATCTCGCTGCCTGTCCAACTTTCGGGACCTCTATAACCTTCGTCACTTGGTCCGATGGTGGTGTTCCACCACCCATACCTTCTTTTTCTCCTACGGTGAACTCAATGTTACCCTTGAAGTCATGGCTAATCAGTTACTCCTTCCCATCCGTGGCGACGCCGATCCTGCCACTCTAGAACTTTCTCCGGAAGAAGAGGCTATTGAGACCGAATTGAAGAAGAGGATGGCTGGGAATGCTAAACTATCATATTGGGTTAGTTCTTTTTCTAAATTTTCCATAGCTGCCCACTGTGCGGCTTTTTTTGCGTTTTAGCTTTGTAAATTTGTTTTTGGGTCCCACCCCTATTATGCCATAAAGCCCTTATACTTTCATTTAGCCATCAAAATATCTGCCGGGGTGAGCTTGCCGTTGTACCCTGTGTTCTTGGGTCATCTATATGTCCAGTTAGACATACTGCGAAGTGACAAGATTTAGGTGGGATCTTGTCACATAGTTACCTCCTCCGTCCACTGTACTATTTTGTAGCAGTTGTTATCCGAGCATTGTACCCAATATTTGGCAAAGTGTAGACCTGCTCACTTTGCTAGAGAGAAGTACCACTCATGCTCAAGGGTAATTACTGATTTCTGCAGCAAATTTGAGTTTGATTTTCTGCTAGCCTTCTATTGGTCCGACTTGAAGGCTATTGGTTATTCTGTTGTTGAGTCTTTTGATGAAGGTGTTGGTTTTTTTTGGAGGGCTTATAGAAATTTGGGTGCGAATTATACATGTATAGATTTTGCAATGGGTTTGTTTGTTGATACTGTTGGGACTACTACTCCCTTGGCTGGTTTTGACGAGACAGGGATCACTTATTTGGCGACCACCAATGCCGGATAGTTGCCTTACTTAGTCGATGAAGGCATCAGTTTTGTTCATTATCCTGCTAACCGAGTAAGAAGACAGTTTGGGTTAGATCAGGACATTCCTGATGATATTTCCTTCCTTATGGAGTCTCCTACTTCGGTTTGTCCCCTTCTGCGGTATACTGCCTTTGAAATTTAGAGGCAGCATTTCAGTGCAGTTATTGTTCTTGGTTCACTGAGGGAGGGCCTTTGCATTCCTCCTATGCACAGGTATTGGTAAATAGTGATGATTTCATTCGAGCAAGAACTGGTAAGTAGCAGTGGTTTCTCTCTTATTCCCCTTGATGTGCTCAGTATGGTCATTTAGCCTAAACCTCGATTGCTCCTGCCTTCCAAGTCTGTGTTGGCATATGCTAGGAAACAGAACCAGTCAACCATCTTCGAATGGGATGAGGAGAAAGAAGGGTGGTATTGGCACACTGGCGATTATCCTCCAGGTTGAGAGAAAAAGGTTAAAGTGACAAACATTTCTGCACCAAGTAAGAAAGGTCCTGTTAAGCTTAAATTTACTAGTAAATCCAAGCCTGCTACTCCACTGCCATCTACAGGTACTCCCTCAGTATGAGTATCCTCTTCTCTGGGTACTGGCTTAGTGGGAGGGGTAGGAGTCTTGGCAAGAACTTCATGCGCAGTGGTAGAAGGAGCAGGTGTTGCAAATGCTACATTAGCTCCATCGAAAAAGCCCTCCATGGGTACACCCATGGAGGCAGAGATCTCCTCGACAACAAGACAATATACGGTGAAAGGTTCGGGCTCTTCCTAAAATATATATATATATATATATACATCTAAATACGTATGTGAAGACCAAAGGAACTGTTAACTCCATGAGACAAACAAAAAACATGTGGTAGAGGAAGCACGTGCAAAGAAAAGAAATGGAAGAGAAGAAAAGTGATGTATCTCAGACTCGAGCTCATCAAGTAGAATGGGATGGGTGACTGACGTGTTCTCCTTGTACTTAAACTAAAAAAAAAAAAAAAAGGGAACAAAAGACAAGGTTAAAAAAAATAAAATAATAATAATAATAAAAAAAAAAAAAAAAAGGAGTCAGCAAGGTTAGCCACAAGAAAGTCAAAAGGTATTTTAAAGGTAACAAACCATCCGCTCAACAGCAAACACAGGATGAGGGGTTGTCTTTCTTTTGCTGCCTTTTGTTTTGCTGGCAAGAGGAGCACTTGTAGGTGGCCGTGGAGTAGCAGGCTTGGATTTACTAGCAGATTTAAGCTTGGTAGGACCTTTCTTACTTGGTGCAGAAATGTTTGTCACTTTAACCTTTTTCTCCCAACCTGAAGGATAATTGCCAGCGTTCCAATACCACCCTTCTTTCTCCTCATCCCATTCAAAGATGGCTGACCGATTCTGTTTTCTAGCATATGCTAACATGGACTTGGAAGGCAGGAGCAATCGAGAATTAGCCGAAATAACCATATTGAGCCCATCAAGGAGAATAAGGGAGAAACCACGGCTACCCACCAGCTCTTACTCGAACGAAGTCATCACTGCTTGCCAATACCCGTGCATGGGAGGAGTGCAAAGGCCCTCCCTCAGTGAGTCAAGAACAATAAATGCACTGAAACACTGCCACCAGAATTCAAAGGTAGTATGCCGCAGAAAGGGACGAGTTGGAGTAGGAGACTTCATAAGGAAGGAAATATCATCAGGAATGTCTTGATCTAACCCAAACTGTCTTCTTACTCGGTTAGCAGGATAATGAACGAACATGATGCCTTCATCAGCTAAGTAGGGCAACCATCCAGCACTGGTGGCTGCCAAATAAGTGATCCCTGTCTCGTCAAAACCAACCAAGGGAGTAATAGTCCCAACAGTGTCAACAAACAAACCCATTGCAGAATCTATGCATGTATAATTCGCACCTAAATTTCTGTAAGCCCTCCAAGAAAAACCAAAACTTTCATCAAAAGATTCAACAACAGAATAACCAATAGGCTTCAAACCAGACCAATGGAAAGCCAGCGGAAAATCAGACTCAAATCTGCCATAGAAATCAGTAATTACCCTCAGGCATGACTGGTACTTCACTTTAGCAAAGCGAGCGGGTCTACACTTTGCCAAATATTGGGCATAATACTCGAATAACAACTGCTACAGAATAATACAGTGGACGGAGGAGGTAACTATGTGACAGGATCCCGCCTGACTCTCATCACTTCGTAGGATGTCTACTTGGACATATGGATGCCCCAAGAACATAGGGGCCAACGGCAGGCTCACCCCGACAGATATTTTGATGGCTAAACGAAAGTATAAGGGCTTTATGGCATAATGGGGGTGGGACCCAAAAACAAATTTACAAAGCCAAAATGCAACAAAAGTCGCACGGCGAGCAGCTACAGAAAATTTAGAAAAAGAACTAACCCAATATGACAGCTTGGCATTCCCGGCCATCCTCTTCTTCAATTCAGTCTCAATGGCCTCTTCTTCCAGAGAAAGTTCTAGAGTGGTAGGATCGGTGTTGCCAAGGATGGGCAGAAGTAACTGATTGACCACATCTTCAAGGGAAACGATGAGTTCGCCGCAGGAGAAGAAGAAGGTATGGGTGGTCGTACACCACCGTCGGACTAAGTGGCGAAGGTTGTAGAGGTCTCGGAAGTTGGACAGGCAGCAAGATGAAACTATGGCCTTCAGAACACCGGCTCACTACAACAACCCCATGAAATCCACATCAGATAACTCATTATCTACCCATTCTCTCCAACCCAAGGCAATACCCGACCCAAATTCGAAATGGAAGGGCACGGGGAGTGAAATGCCTTGGCAAATGACTAGATTGAGTATCGAGGAGGCCAACGGGGCCCAAGAAACATTAGGGTTTCGCCGGTAAAGGGTGAGCCACACGCGGCCTGGTTGCGATGGCGCATAATCGCTGGGAATCTTTTGGAAATGAGGGTGGGTGTTGTATCATGGATCGATCAGAGGGGCGCATTCACTGTTGGGGTCGTGCTATGTTTCTTCCTCAATGGAGTGCTCTGACTCAGAATACTCTGCCTCCTCGCCTACGTTAGGTAGGCGGGAGGGTCGGAAACGACCTCTTTCCCTTTACGGTGGGAAGAGCCTTGGCTTTTCACTGGCGCCATAATAGAAGGGCTTGATTAGAGTAGATGAGTGTGAGTGTCTGAGAAGAAGAAGACGGTGAAGAAAGGGAGCCGGAGAGAATGTGTTCTTGGAAAAGAAGAAGTTTGTGTTTAAAGTGCAAAGGGACTCCTCCTTAAATACCTAGGTCATTAATAACGACATGAAGGAAGGCGACGGGTCAGCCATTAAAATGGGATGAAATTAATGAAATGATGGCTATGCTTAAAAATAATTGCCAAACTGGGAAATTCGAAGAGACAACACTGTATATATATATATATATATATGAGGAGGGGTCCACTGTTTAAAAAGGCCCGTGAAGGAAAAGAAAGAAGAGAGGAAGAAAGGACAGAAAGGTCTTTTATTCACATATGAACCACAGGAACGCTTCATATATTTAGGGGGCTAAATGTTGAAGGTCATTTTTGAGAATCCAAGTAGAAAAAAGAAAGCCCAACAACAAGGGCAGCAAAGAATTGGAAAACAGATGGCAAAACCATTAGGCCCAAGTGGTAGAAATAATGGATCACAGGACTATGAAATAAACAGATGGGCCTTGAAGAGGCAAGTGAGCTTGAAGAAGCTTGGAAATAGAGAAATAGCATACCCATGGGCAGTATATGATGTAGAAAAGTGAGAAAGTGCCACTGCAGGCCCAAAATAATGCAAACAAAGAAAATAAGGGGTTAATGGCAAGCTCATGAACCCCAAGGATGAGAATAAGATAATTGGGTTAGGGAAGCCCAATGAAGTTAGTAAAAGCCTATGGGAATGCAGAGCTAGTAAAAGGGCTAAGGAAACCCAAAGAAAGCAAGTGGGCCAAGGATGCCCAAGAGGAAGACAAAAGGGACACAAGAGCCCATAAGTAAGAAAACCAATGGCCATACCAAGTCACTGGGGGGGAAGAGTAAATGGCTGGCCTAAAGAGGCCCAACAGGATTGAGTCATTATAGCAAGAATAACAGAGTAATATGACAGGAAATGAGGGTAATCAAGAAATGGGCCGAAAGAAATGTAAGGCTCAATATCAGATAAAGCCCAGCTTTTCAGGGGAGTGGGAAATCGAAAAGCAGCTCACATAAAATGTCAAAAGGAACGGACGATAAACTATGCAGGCAAGCTTCCAAACCACGGCAGGCGAACGACCAGCGGGTAGATTTTGGACACACATGGAAGGGAGGCACGTGCAAGGCCTAAGCACCATCAGCTTGTACCCAGCCAATACAGGGCATGATGAGGTTGTGGGTCAGAGGTAAAAGGGCATGGTTTGGTGGTGGGGAGAAGGGAAAAATCTATTTTTGAGATTCTAGCTCAAGCTCTTTTGGGGGAAGTGTCCTGTTAGGATGACATACTACCCAAATGAAGTAAGCTGAGTTAGAACCATTAGGTGCATGCCATGAGGGATAGGGAGAGAGAAAGAATGCAAACCGTAGCATGAAAGGGTGCCACGGCAGACAAACAAATAAAATATCCTTCTTTGTTTGGTGATGTGGGGGGTGGCACACAGATGGACCAGTAGTGGTCGATCAGTACACCCAGACCAGACAAAGGAGGTTAAGGGCTAAAACGATAAAATTCGGTCACAAACAGGCACTATAAAAAGAGAACCTTGCCATGAACAAAAAACAGAGCAACAACGGGAACCACAACTAAGAAATAGGAATTCGAAAAGAGATACCAGGAAATAGAAAAGAAACGAGTATGAGGGAAAGAAAGAAAACAACCAAAAAGAAAATAGAGGGAGTGTTAGAACGGCAGGCATGCACTGGTAGATTGATTCCCTCTCTCCCTCACAAAATCCTGCTCTTTGTCAAAATCAAAAGGAGACCTTATGCATCAACCATTCAGGTCCGTTTCCCTCAAGGTAGTTAATCTCCATGGCAGGACTCTCTTGGGAGATTAATTTCGTTGAGAAGGAACGTTCTTTCCTCTCTGGTTTTACTTGTGTGGACCAGATTTAAATTGATTTCTTTATCTCTTGATTAACCCATACATATTACTATTTGCTCCATTTTGTTCTTTTCTTTTTGTAAAAGTGATTATTATTACAGTGATTATGCTTGGGATCATTTGGTCATTTCCTACTAAGTAGCCAGATATTTTATTTTATTTTGTTATTATTTCTGTCTGTCACAACTTATCTGAAATAGCTTTGCCTGCCACAAGCACATTCCTGGCAAACCAGGCATAGTTTGCGCACAAGCCAGACCAAATTGAGTTACAGTTGGACTGGTCCCAACTCCCTTATCCAGAAAACTTGGGCCTAGTGCAGCAGGAAGCAGCCCAACACTACTAGCACAACCCACCACTTTACAGGTGGTTACCTCTTCTTTCATCCCTAGTTCTACCACTCGTGGGCCTGATGTGGACTTGTCCTTTGAGGGATCTGAGGACATTCTTAAGGATCCTAATGGCAGAAATTGTAATGAATATACTAAGTGAAGGGAAACCGCAGCAAGAGGGTGACATAAGTATATATATGAAGAAGAGATAACAAAAAAAGAGGGAGGAGGAAACTTAGCAAAAAAGGGAGGAAGAGGCACATACCAATGAATTCAGTCTCGGACTCAGCACTCTTCTCCTCATCAGACTCAGAAATCCTTTTCTTTATGATGGGCTCATCATCAGGATTCTCAAGAACATCCTCAGATCCCTCCAAGGACAAGTCCGCTTCAAGCCCACGAGTAGCAGAATTAGGGATGGAAGAAGAGGTAACCACCAAAGAAGAACCATCTTTCACAGCCTAAGATAGAGCTGCGAATGGGTCATTGGTGGAGATGACAAGAGGTGTGGTAGGTGAAGTAACTTTAGTCTGGGTAGCAGAAGGAATGGTCCCCTCTTGGGGAGTAGGTGTCTCAACGGAAATGGGAGTGGCCTCACTAACCCTCTCGGTATGAGTACCCTCCATGGGTACTGGCTCAGTGGAGGGGATGGAAGCCTCGGCAAAAACTCCCTGTGCAGTAGCTGGAGCGACAGAAGCTGTGGTCCCAAACATTTCATCAGCTCCCTCAAAGAAACCTTCCATGGGTGTGCTTATGGAGGTAGAAAGCTTCTTGGCTATGGGATGGTATATGGAGATAGGCTCAGGCTCATCCTGGAAGATGAATGTGACGAGGGAGAATGAGGAACAGAGGAAGCCGTAACTATATGATAAAAAGAAAAGAGAAGGGACACGGCTAAAGGTATGTGGCAAAGGGAATGTTAAAAAAAAATGGAAGGAAGCAGTTGTACCTCAAATTCGGGCTTATCAAATAATATGGGACGGGTGGCAGATGCATCCTTCTTATGCTTAGACCACAAAAGAAAAGAAAATAGAAGACAAGGTTGAAGAAGAAGAGTTAACAAGGATACAAGTATTAACCGCAGGAAAGCCAAAATACATATGTATAAAACACAAAGTGGATTTAGAGATAACATAATCTTCGCTTCATAGTGGGCGCAGGATGAGGGGATGTCCTTCTCTTGCTGCCCCGTGTCCTGCTGGAAAGAGGAACATCTATAGATGGCCGTGGAGCAGTAGACTTAGGCTTACTGGCAGCGGGGCGTGCACTAGAGCGGGTACGAGTTGAAGAAGGAGGAGAGCCCTTTAAAACTATACGGCCCATGGGAGGAAAGTCACTCTCAAAAGGCACCACCTCACCACCCTTTTTGGTGGATTTGGGCTTGGTATGACCCTTCTTGCCTGGTGCTAAAAGGTTTGTAATCTTTACCTTTTTCTCCCAACCTGGAGGGTAATCACTAGCATGCCAATAACACCTTCCACCCTCCTCATCCCATTCAAGGATGGCAGATCGACCTTGCTTCCTAGCATAGGCTAACTCGAATTTGGAAGGAATGAGCAATCGAGGATTAGCTGAAATAACCATACCAAGTCCATCGGGGGGAATAAGGGAGAAACCATGGCTACCTAGCAATTCTTGCTCAAAAGAGGTCATCACGGCCTGCTAGTATTCGTGCATGGCAGGAGTGCAAATGCCTTCTCTCAATAAGCCTGGAACAGTAACTGCAGTAAAGCGCTGCCTCTAGAAATCAAAAGAAGTATACCGTAGGAACGGTCTAACAGAAGTAGGAGACTCCACGAGAGAAGATAGGTCATCAGGAATGTCCTGGTCTAGCCCAAATTGTCTTCTAACCTGATCAATAGGATAATGTACAAACCTGATTCCCTCGTCTGCCAAATAAGGCAGCCACCTAGCATTGGTAGCTACCAAATAGGTAATCCTCCTTTCCTTAAAACCAACCAGTGGGGTGGTAGTTCCAACCGTGTCAATAAACTGACCTATCACAGAATTGGCACATTTATAGCCTGCACCCAAGTGTCTGTATGCTTTCTAAGAGAATCCAACTCCTTTATCGAAAAACTCAACGGCAGGATGATAAATTGGCTTCAAACCAAACCAACAGAAACTTCGACTTGAATCTGAAACAAAAATTAGTAATAGCTCTCAAACAAGACTAATACTTTTCCTAAGCAAAGTGGACAAGTCTACATTTTGCCAAATGTTTGGCGCAATGCTAATATAACAGGTGCTGCAAAACGGTACTATGAACAGAAGAAGTAACTATGTGGCAAGAGCCTACCTGGTCCTCATCACTCCACAGGATGTCTAACTGTATATACAAATGTCCCAAGAACATAAGGACCAGTGGCAGACTTACCCTGGCAGATATCTAAATAGCTATATGGAAATACAAAGGCTTCACAGCATAATGGGGGTGGGAACCAAAAATAAACTTACAGAGCCAAAAAGTGATGAAGGCTGCATGACGAGCAGCAGTAGAAAACTTGGAAGAAGAACTAACCCAATACGATAACTTGGCATTCCTACTCATTCTTTTCTTTAACTCGGCCTGCACAGCCTCTTCCTCCAAAGAAAGCTCTAAAGAGCCAGGATCGACATCACCAAGGATGGGCAAGAAAAGTTGATTCACCACGTCTTTCAAAGTTACAGTGATCTCACCGTAGGAGAAGAAGAAAGTGTGAGTGGCAGTGCACCACCGGTGGACTAGATGACGGAGGTTAAAGAGGTCCCTATAGTTGGATAAGTAGCGAGACAAAACAATGGCCTTCAATATGCCAACCCGCTGTAGCAAACCCATGAAGCCCATATCGGATAACTCTCTATCTACCCATTCCTTCCAACCCAAGGCCATGCTTGACCCAAACTCGAAATGAATAGGCACGGGGAGTAAAGTGTCCTGGCGAATGACGAGATCGGGAATTGAAGAAGCCAATGGTGCCTAAGGAGCCTCCGTGTTACGATGGCAAAAAGCAAGCCACACACGGCTTAGCGGCGGCAGCGTGTAATCACCATGAACCTTTGGAAAATAAGAGTGGACATCGTACCAAGGATCTATTAGCGGGGCACATTCACTATCAGGGGGACGCCACGCCACCTCCTAGTCGGAAGAGTCAGGCTCGGAGTACACAACCTCCTTGCCTTCATCGTGGGTAGTAGAAGGATCGGAGACAACCTCTTTCCCCTTACGACAGGAAGAGCTCTGACCTTTCGTCGGTGTCATAGTATGACGGTTGATCAAAACAAATGGGTGAAAATACTTGAAGAATGGAACTCGGTGAAGGAAGGGAAACAAAAAAGGTGTTTGTGTGGGAAAAGGAGAAAGTGAAATGTGAAGGGAGACTTCTTTAAATATCAACATCATTAAAATCGAAGTGAAGGGAGGCGATGGGTCAGCCACCGGATAGGGAATGAAATTAATGAAGTGAGGCTACATTTTAGAATAACCGCCTAACCGAGAAATTTAAAGAGATAACACTGCTCATGACGAGAAAGAAAAGAAACACACATGAGTTGGGGACCACTGTTTGAAAAAGCCCGCAAAGGAAAAGAAGAGGAAAAAGACAGAAGAGGGCAGAAAAGTCTTTTATTCACATATAAACCGCAGGAACGTTTCATATGCTCAGGGGGCTAAATGTTGAGGCTCATTTTGACAAGTCCAGTAAGAGGAAAAGCCCAGCAACACGGGCAGACCAAAGTTAACAAGCGAGAAAAAGCCATTGAGCTCAAGTGGCAGGAATGAACGGCTCACGGGCTCATAAAGTGGGTCTTAAGGAAGCAAACGGGCTTGAATGGGCTCGGAAAAAGAGAAGAAGCAAACTCATGGGCAGTATATAGAAAAGCGAGAATGGGCCACAGTAGGCCCAAAGTAATGCAAGCAAAGAAAGTAAGGGACATATGGAAGACCCATCAGCCCCAAGGATGAGGTATAAAGTAATTGGGCCAAGGAAGCCCAAGAGAGTTAGTAAAGGCCCATGGGAAAGCAGGATTGGAAAAGGGCCAAGGAAACCTAAGGAAAGCAAATGGGCCAAGAATGCCCAAGAGGAAAATGGGACACAGGAGCTTGTAAACAATGTAAGAAAAGGCCTAGTGAACATACTGAGTCACTAGGAGAGAAATAAACAGCAGGCCCAAAGAGGCCCAGTAGGATTGAGTCAAACAACATTACAGTAGGAATAACAGAGTGATATGGCAGGAAATGCTAACAAAGCCACAGAGTGAATATAGAGTAGGCCGAGAGAAGGAAGGCCCATGATCTGACAAGGCCCAACCCCCAAAAAAAGCAAGTCATAAAGAATGACAGTTTGGAAAACTAACCATGCCATCAGAAGCCAAAAGTGCATGGCAGAACGTACACAGACCAATCTCTAGATCACGGCAAATACATGAGCAGCAGGCAAAGAAAGTGAAGCACGCGCAAGACCCAAACATCACTAGCTTGTACCCAGCCAATATAGGAAGTAGTGGGTCATGGGTCAGAGGTAAGAGAGGGTATGATCTGGTGATGGGGAGATGGAAAAAACTTATTCCGGGGTTTTTGCTCAGGCTCTTTTGGGGG